>NW_006399814.1:4247867-4269296 GCF_000299155.1 Elephantulus edwardii | reverse complement strand
AAAACTCCTTCATTAGTATACAATCCCCATGCACACCCCCACCCCCACCCTGAGTATACTCCACTCTGCAACCCTCATTCCAGACTCTTATGATAATCATAATGCCCTAAAATATATTGCTTTTAAACTCTTCTCTCCCTCATCGGCTTCAATGCAGTTTACATAATTTATCCACTGATACTTTTAAGTTTTTTCACTTGATGCTTTTTACAGAAGTAGATCAAGAAATTCTTTCCTGCTTGTCTTAGTCTGAAATCTCTACTGAAACCTTCTCACTGTGGATTCTTGTTGGCTTAAAACCCTGGTGGTGAAGATCCCAGCATAACAGCAACATAGAAGCTGCCACAATTAAGTGAATGAGGGGTGGTTCGTAAAACCATAGGCTTGGGAGACTCTAGAGAACTTCTACCTCATATATCATTGCCAAGAGTCAGAAGCAATTTGTCATCACCTAACAATGATAACAAGAGAAAGTAATTAAGTGGCCGCAGAAGTAAGACACCAGCAACATTTTGACGTTCAAATAACCTGATTGTTGTTCAAGATGTCTAAAAAGTCCTACTGAAAGGGAGGAAGAAATGACATATATTTAAGAGATAGAAGTGATAAAGCAATCGAATCCAAGTGGCAACTGATAATGACAAACAAATGAAGAGACTGTTTTGAGGTGGCTGGGGCTCTGGTGGCCAAGTGGCAAGAATATACACTGTGATCTTGAAGGCATGTGGCTCATGGCCACCATCGCTCTGTGGGAGAAGGATAGGCACTCTCAGCTTTGTGAGTAACTGCCTCTGAAAACCCAGGCAAGGGTCAGCTCTGGGTCAGTTCTGACTCTACAGTACACAACAACAACAACAACAACAACAACAACATACAGTGATGTAAAATTGGACAGGCAGCTTCCTGAAGTCTGTGCCCTGGACCAAGATAGAGGCTAGAGTCCAGCCAGAACTTGAGAGCTCCTGAGACAGTCTTGGGATTTTCTCCTTGGATGCACGTCATGAGAGGTTACGGTAAGAAGGTACTGCAAAGGAGGTGGTGACCTTCAACAAGTGCTTGTTGAATGAATGAGCGAACTATGGTGCATATGGCCAAACTGATGAAGTGAACAAACAGCTTTAAGGACAATTGCATGTATCGGTGACAACCACTGTGACTTCTCCATTCTTCAGGGAACTGCTTATCAGTCAGTACCTTTGTGAGATTTCGCCTCCCCTCTTTGCTTTGAGATGTAATCCACTGAAGGCTACTTTAAGCTTAATTCATAACTACGTAAGCTTTCTGGAGGCAAGGTTGTATCTTCCTCTAATCCTAATCTAAGCCACATTCTTCTTCATATAGCCTCAGATTATTTGCTCAGCATACAGATTGAATAGAGATGACGAAAGGAAGCAGCCCTGAAGGGCATCCTCTCTGATTTTAAACAATGCCCTTGAACAACTGCCTCTTGATTTATGCACAGGTTTCAACATGAACACAAATAAGTTTTCTGAGATTCCTAATTGTCTCAATATTATCCGTGAGTCCTTATGATAGCATGAAAGGATAGCATGCTTGGAATGGCTGCAAGTCAACGAGAGATGGAAGAATCCTTCATGAGGTGACTACAGTTCGACGGTGTCATTCATTCGACAAGGAGTGTAAGCTCCGTGGAGACTGTGAGGATAACACAGAAGACCAGGCAGAACTTTGATCAGTGGTTTGTGGGGTCTGTGTGGACTGGACTTGAGTCACGGCACCCAAAACCAAAAGTTTAACTAACAAATAAACATGCCTTGGGAGAAGTGCAGCTAGAGTGACCTTTAGAAGTGAGGATGGGAGAATTTATCTCACACATTTTGGGCAAATTACCAGAGGGACCCGTGCATGGAGAAGGACATCATGGTTATTTATATATGGAAGGTCAATGTTAAGGAGGAAAATCCTCAACAAGACGGGTTGACACGGTGACTGTAGCAGTGAACGTTAACACCGTGGAGACTGGGGGATGGTGCGATTCAAGCAGGGGGTTCTGTTGGACAGAAAGAAGGTAGCTATGCTGTTGTTGTTGCTGTTAGACACCATCCAGTTGAGCATGACTCATAATGACCTGTGAACCACACTTCTGAATCCTGTCCTGTCTCATGCCATCCTCAGAATACCTGACTCGCTTGAGTCCATTGCTGTCTTCATGGTGTTAATCCACTGGGTTGAGGGCCTTTCTCTCCTTCAGTGTTCCTCCACACCTTTCCAAGCATGATGTTCCTCTCCAAGGAAGAGACTTTCATAGCAGCACGTCCAAAATACGTGAGATGAAGCTTTATCATCTTCACCTCCAAGGAGCACTCAGGTTGCACATTCTCCAGTTCATAATGATTCAGGGTTTTGTTGGAAGTCCATGACATTTCTCAAGCTGAAAGAATTGAAAAACACAAATTTAAGCTTTGAGTTTCAATACTGAGAATACTTTGTTGTTGTTGTTGTTGTTGTTGTTAGGTTCTATTGCATAGAGTATGACTTAAAGTGACCTACAGAAAACAGACATGAACCCTGTCCTATCCTGTGCCATCTTCGCACTTCCTGGTACACTAGAGCTCATTGTGCCAGTCACTGTGTCAGTCGACCTGGTGGAGGGTCTTGCTCTCCTTTGCTGACCCTTCACCCTTCCCAGCATCATGTCCTCTCCAAGGAAAAGAACCTCTTAGCAACATGGCCAAAGGATGTGGGGCAAAGCCTCATCATTTTTGCCTCCAAAGAGCACTCTGGCTGTACCCTCTCCAAGACCTATTTGTTTGCTCTTCTGGCCGTCCACAGGATGTTCAGTGCTCTTCTCCAACACCACAGCTCAAAGGCATCAATTCTTCTTCTATCATCTTTATTCATTGTCCAGCTCTCAGATGCATAGCAAGTGATCAGAAAGACCGTAGCTTGAATCAGACTCAACTTCGTCCTTAAAGTGGCATCTTTAATCCTCAATAATTTGGAGACGAACCTAACTGAAGATTTTCCCAGTACAATGTGTATCCTTGTTTCCAGACTGCTGTTACCAAGGGTGTTAATTGTGGATCCAAGTAAGATGAAGTTGTTGACTGTTTCAATTTCTTCTCCATCCATCATGATGTTGCCTATTGGTCCAGTGCTAAGAATCTTTGTTTTCCTGACATTGAGATGTAATCCATACTGAAGGCTGTGTTCCTTGATCCTCTGCAACAAGTCTTTCAAGTCTCCCTCACATTCAGCGAGAAAGGTTGTGTCATCTGCATGATGCAGGTTATTGATGAACCTCCCTCCAATCCTGATGCCACATTCCTCTTTATAGGGTCCAGCTTCTCAAACAATTTGCTCAGCATTCAAATTAAATATGTATGAGAGATAATATAACCCTTATGCACTCCCTCTTAATTGTACACCATGCTGCGTTTTCCTGCTCTGTTCGCACAACAGCCTTCTGGTTCAGGCATAAGTTTTGCATAAGCATAGTGAGAATACTTATGTTGGTTATGCTGGTGGTGTGTGTGCCATCAAGAAGTGACCCAAAGGTGACCCTCCCGGGGGTTTTCAGAGGCAGTAAACCACACAGGAAGAGACTGTCCATCCTTCTCCTGTGGAGCAGCTGATGGATTTGAACTCTAGGTATTTGGAATTATAGGCAGTTTCTTATCACTAGGCCACCAGAGCTGTAGCTGAAGTCAGATCAACAAAAACTAACAAGGTTAGGAGCGTTGTTTCGGTGAGTGGTTGGAGTGCTCCTTAGAAGCCAGCACAGCCAGCCTCCATCTCACGTATTTTGAGCATGTCATTGGGTGGAGCTATTGTTCTGGAGAGGACAAAATGCTTCATTGAAGTAGATATCAACCAAAAGGAGGAGATACCTCAGTGAGATGGTTTGACAACGTGGTTCCAATAACGGGCTCAAGCATAGCAATGCTTGTGAGGATGACAGAGGACTGGGTGGTGTTTCGTTCTGCTCACAACAGGGTGTTTAGAGCAGTCTTGAGGACATCTAGCAACAATACTGTTAGAAGCGTGTCTTTGGACGATGTAAATGCACGCTTGACTCAGCTGTTACTGGAACGTTTGTCGAGTTGAGTTCCCTCAGAGGCTCCTCCAAAGAGCGAGCGGGTGATTGACTTCTGACAATGCGTCCCTGGGAGCCTCCTTAGCGGGAACTGACTTCTGAGACGCATCCCCAGGATGCCTGCTTAGCTGGCCTGACTGCTGACAACGGATTCCCCAGGACGCCTCCTTAGTGGGACTGACTTCTGAGAATGCGTTCCCGTGTTCCCAGGGAACCTACTTAGCAGCTTCTCTCTCACACACATGGGGTCACACGAGTCAGAGAGTCAGAGTCAACTCCGTGGTAACTACTCTCACAATCACAGTGGATGATTAAGGCACCAGAGGACACTTGGCTCCCAGAAGCCCCAAGTTCAAATCCCACCAGTCTCCATTTGGAAATAACAGCCTCCCACAGGCGCCTGCATGACCTGCTTCCTTTACAATGAGCACCTTGATAGTATGAGTTCACAGAGGATGTTTTATCCTTTATAATCAACGTCCTCATGAACCGCTTTTGTGGTGCAAAGTGCTGGGTGTGTGACTGATGGTGGGGCTGGGGTCACCTTCCTGCGGTCTGCAGCTCACACCTGGAGCGGCAGAGAATGGCGGCAGAGCCCACCTTGATCACATGCAAGCCTGCATCTCAGATCCTGGCCGCTGGGAGCTCTATTCTTGTCTAAGTAAATGTGGAAAAGGAAAGAACTTCCTACTCCAACCTCAGAATGAACACATCCAGGCATATTTTTTAAAAATATCATTTTAAATCTACCACAGCGGCAAAAAACTAAGGTCAGCTAAATGAGATCACAGGGTGTCAGCACTCTTTCAGAGACTTTGTGGGAGCATTAACTAAACATGTTTTGGGGGAGCAGTTGGATGGTGTAAATCAGTACATAAAAAAGTGAAGTCATGGTGCTTTGAAAAGTCTGTATTCCAAAGAAACGCAGAGTGCTCAGATTAATAGGATAGCAAGTGAGTAGAAATGTGGATTTTATTTTTCAGTGGAGGGAGTGGAAATCATGGAGTAAGGAAATGACCAAAGAGGTGTGGATGCCCCATGGCCAGAGTTGAGGCAAGGGAACCTCTCACCAGTGATCTGTGGACATGAAGGGGACACCAGAGAATGCAACTGCTTTGCTTTCTTTAACGCCCATCATTTCATTGTGGGTCCTTACCTGTGTAGATGTGATGTGTGTATGTGTGCGTGCATGTCATAGATATGTCTCATGTCATCAAGGCAACTATGGTTTATAGCGACCCAGTGAGCGTCAGGTCGCAACTTTGTGCCCTCCTGTGCCATCTTCATGGGGTGTGTGTGTGTGTGTGTGTATTGTTTCTGTGCCTCCAAAGACACACACAAGCTGTTAAATAATTACTTCCAGGAAGGTGTTTGGGGAGGCGTGTGGGTTTCTGTATTTCCGGCATGTTTTCTAATCAACTCCTCTACTTTCATAATTAAAAGAGAGAGAGAAAAGCTGAGAAAAACCTCTTCCGTGTTAGGTGAACGCTGGCTGCTGCTTCAGACAATCAAGTAAATGAGTAGTTTGTCTTTATCTCATTTGCTTAAAATGTGAGCGACTTGAGAAATAGCGGTGCGTTCCCATCACACGCTTTGTCAGGGGCTGGCGGAAGGCCCCCTCACACACCAGCCCTGCGATCCTGTGAGTGGCTCTGTGAGGGGTCGGCTGCCAGAGTCCCTACTTTAGCAATCGGGAAACTGAGGAAGGGAGTGGGTACGGACCCCCCCCCAAGTCCATGAAGCTTATGAGACACAGTGCTGGGGGGTCCTTGGTGATGCAGATGGCTAATGTGCTTGCCTGCTAACCCAAAGGTTGAGGGTTCCAGTCCATCCAGAGGTGCTCAGAAGCTCAAATGATGTCCTTGTAAAAAGCTGGCCACTGAACACTCCGAGGAGCCTGGCTCTTCTCCAACACGCACTGGCTGACGTGAGATGAGACTTTGCTCACAGAAGCTGGGTGGTTGGTAAGGAAGCAGGGCTGCTTCCAGGGTGGAATGTTTCCTTTCATGAGGAAAACCCAGGTTCCAGTTCTATCCCACGTACGTCACACACAGCCAGTGAGGGCTCTGTACGGCTCAACAGGATTCCGCAGAAACAAAGGCCCAGCAATAACCTTCTGAGAACTCACCAGAACCGTTCTCCTCCAGCACACGGGGCCACGCGATTGGGCATCAGGTCAGCAGCATGCAGGTCTTAAAGTTGTTCCCTGGGGACCAGGGTCCCCTGAGCAATGACAGGCAGGAACTGGACACCGAGCTCACTGTCACCATCACTGCTCCGTCAGGTTTCTGAGGCTGTAAGCATTTGCCTTCTTTGCAGACTTTCAATGTGTTTTTCTCTTATTCTTTATCTGCTTTCCCCCCTAGTGCTACCGCATTAGAGATACCACCAGTGGAAGGACCCCTTTAACCGACAACTGCCTTCCCTTCGGATTAGGAGTGAGAAGTCCTAACTGAGGGTTCAGGCTCCACGAGAAGGTGTTTCTCTTCCTGTCACTTCTGGAGGAAGGCTCTCAGCTCCGTTAGCAGATCCAGCGTTCCTCGGAGACCACCAGTGTTTCAGCGTTCCTTGAGTCATGAGCTCCGCAGCACAGGGATTGGGGCTTAAAAACATGCTTTCCTCAGGGTGTATTCCTAACTCGGAGGGAGAACGGTGAACAGGGTCCTCCCGTGTGATCACAGCCTCTGAAAAGCTGCTGGAGGGTCAGTTATGGGTCAGTGGTGACTCTGTGGTGCTCAACAACAACAACAACAACAGATTCCTAACAGAGGAGGAGACGGGTCATGCAGAATCTCTGTGGTCAGCTTTTGGAGGAAATGCCAAAGTAACTGCCTTCCAGAGCAGCTGTCCCATTTTACAATCCCACCAACAGTGTGTGAGAGTCCTCTCTCTCCACATCGTCGCCAACAGTGTGTAAAGAGACCTCTCTCTCCACATACTGACCAAGAGTGTGTAAAGAGTCCTCTCTCTCCACATCCTCACCAACAGTGTGTAAAGGGTCCTCTCTCTCCACATCCTCGCCAACATTTATTTCTTACTGTCCTGTTAAACTTTGTTGCTGCAATTGGGCTGAGAAAACTCAGACATGAATGGAGATTTAAAGGCCGCTGTTCACAGCAGCATTATTCACAATAGCAAGAACAGGGAACCAGTGCAGATGCCCATCAACAAACGACTGGATTGAGAGAGTGTGGTACGTTCACACGATGGGATTCTACCATGCAGCCCCCAAGAACCACGGTTTTGAAAAGTACTAGATAGGGTGGGAGAGGCTAGAGTGCATTCTGCTGAGGGAACTAACTCAGGTGCATAAGAACAGATGCTTCCCAAGACCATGATTGTAAAGCAGCCAGATAACCAGTAAGATGTGTATGGCTATCCAAAGAGGGAAGGGAAGGGGAGGGGGCAGGGGACTGAGGGTGAGGAGGGGGACTCATGTGACCCATGAGAGTTTAGTGGGTGGAGGGAAGAGTCAGAAAAAACAAGGCGCAGTGTGTATGAATGAACACAGCATAAACACCTTACTGCATGCAAACCAACAAAACAATTTTTTTAAAGGGCATCCTCAGCTCTTGGTCTTCATTCTTGGCAATCCTGGGTGCCTCCCTTCAGCCACAACTCTTCTGGCTTCTCTCTCTGAAGTCACCACTCTGCTTATTTCTCCTTTTATCTCTTGAAAGAACAAAATGATGCCGGCCACACCCCAGGGGAACACTTGCTTCATCAGAACTATGTCCCTTTCCTATAAAAGGGACCGGGGTGGCACAGTCCACAGCACCGTGAGCTGCTTAGCCCAAAGCCTCTTGCACTGACAGAGGTTCGAATCCACCAGCTGTTCTGTGGGAGAAAGACGACCTGTGTCCTCTACCTGCAGTTTCAGCCTGGAAACCTGCAGGAGGGCTGTCTGTGGTCAGGACCAACGTGATAGTCCTGTGGTGAAGTTCGAACTTGATCTCACCCTGTCCCCTTACACCCGACCACTGACATCTCAAATAACATCCTAGAAAATGACTCCGTCATGATGCAACTGACCAGGCTGTAAATCTTAACAACTGCCTCACCTTCCTCCTACAGAGCATCTGGTGGATTTGAACTGCGGACGTTTTGCATACTTTGCTAGTAGAGCTCCTTAAACTACAAGCATTAGATAGATTACCACCTTCAAGATATTGCAGGCTTAATTCCCAACCATCCTAATAAAACATAAAACACATTGTAACAGAGCAAGCCGCAATCATGTTCGCTTCTTAGTGCATATAAAAGTGATGTTTACAGTATTGTGTAGCTTATTATTAAGTGCGCAATAAATAGCATTCGATAAAAGCTTCAAATATTTTGAGAATTACTAAAATGTGACAGGAAGCCATGCAGTGAGCACATACTGCTGGAAAAACACAGAACCAATGGATTTGCTTGATGTGGTGTTGCCACAAAGCTTTTAATTTGGAAAAAAAAATAAGTTACAGTATCTGCAAAATGCAGTAAATTGAAGTGCAATAAACGGGGGTGTACCTGCAATGGCACTGAGGGCTCGTCCCAGAACTCTCTTCCCCCCGCTACAGACCACTACCATGTTCTCCAGGCAGCCTCTGCCCTCAAGGGTCAGCCTTGACTCAGAACATGCTACTCTCTCGGCACTTACCGCGGATGCCCCTGGAGGACTGTTGCTGTTAGGGGGCCGTCGAGTTGAGTACATCCCGTAGTGACTGTAAGACAACCAGTACGAACCCTGTCCTGTCCTGTGCCGTTTTCATTTCTGACACGCTCAAGTTCATTGCTGCAGTCACTGCATCAATCCCTCTCGTTGAGAGTCTTTCTCCCTTTTCCTGGTCCTTCGCCTTTCCAAGTCTGATGTCTCTTTCCAGGAATCACCTCTCCTAGCAATGTGCCTAATGTGTGGAGACAAACCTTCACCGTCTTTGCCTCTATGAGCATTCTGGCTGGACTGTCTCTAAGACAAATCTGTTCGTTGGGTTTTTTGTTTGTTCGTTTGTTCTATTTTGTTTTGCTTCATTTTTGGCAGTCCCTGGGATATTCAGCACTCTTCTCAAAGGTCGATTCTTCTTCTTTCATCCTATTCATTGTCCAGCTATCAGATGCTGAGCAAGTGACCAAGAAGACCATGATGTGAATCAGGTACCCCTTAGTCTTTAAACTGACATTGTTGCTCCTTAGTACTTTGGAGAGGTCCCTGACAGCAGACTTTGACAAAGCAAACATCTTTTGATTTCTTGACTGCTGGTACCAAGGGTGTTGCTTTTGGAAGTGAGGGAAAATACCACGCCCTGTATCAGGGGCTCCTTCTCTGAGATGGCAAGGCTGTAAGAAAGAAATGTGTTACCATGGTCCCAGTGCCTTCAAATGCAGGGCCTCTGGTCAGCTGTTGGTGGGTCAGCTTCACACCCTGACTGAAGGCAATGAGGTTCTGCCAGGTTATGCCAACCCACCCACATGGTCAGAAAGCTGGGACCAGAGGGCAGGGACCAGCTGAGCAGTCATCACTGCACACTCCTGGAGGTGACCTGTATACAGGAGTGTGGGCGCTCTTGCAGGGTGCCCTCTGGACCCTGGGGTGCCCTTGTGCCTCTGCTGGGATCTGTCTTTGCCAGCTTAGATCTGCATCCAGACTTTCCCAAGTATGCCACTGGGGGTTCAACCAATGTTCTGTCCCAGGTCACTGCCCACCACAGTCCATTGGAAGTCTTCAGGACCAATCACTGCCTTCCCCCCAACTCCCAGCAAGCTAAAAAATCCACACAGTGAATCATGTCCCTTTTGCAACACAGGACTTCCAAGTATTCTGTTTCCAGAGAAAAATTAAATCCAAATTGAAATCTCCGTAAATCTTCATAAATTAAAGTCCAAAGAAATTACATCCCACTGTTTTGTAAAACAGGTGCAGAGATGGAAAGTAAGCAAAGAAGCTTTTATTGGGGGCTCTCGGGCGAGGTTCATTGTCTCAGACCAGAGAGGGACAGGAGGGTTCCAAGAAGTTGCACGTGATATGAAGGTGAACTGGCTTTTTTAAAGACTTGGTGGGAAGGGTCCTTCTCTTGGCATTGGAAGTGGTCATGTAGCTTCCTGATTGGCTGTAGCTGCTGGCACTCACTGCTGACGCTGTGGGGTGAGAACCAGCAATTGTGAGCGAGGTAGGTTATAGCTTGAGAAATCTTCTTTGCAGCTTCCATTTCCTTGAGGCCATGTCACAGAATTCACGAGTCGGCCCTGCAGGCCTATCACCCACAAGTCTTTCTTCTCAGTGTCTTTTCTTGTGCTAGGGCAGTCCTGACGTGGGCTTTCTCAGGCAGCCTCTGCACCCTGGGCTGCTCTGATCGGGCAGGGCTCCTCAGGCCCCTCTGCTGTCAGTCTCCCCCAGAATCCAGACCCAGCTCTCTACTCCAGGCCTCACCAGCGAGGACAAAGTCTGAGCAACAGCCTCCCCAGACTCCAGAAGCAGAGGTTCCTGTGCAAACCTGGTCCAGCCCGGAGCCATGGCTCTGTTGCTGCGCAAGGGACTATCCTCAAATTCAGGGCAAACTGAAGGAGGAAGTGCTACAGGATAGAACTGAGTCCCCAAGAGAAATGAGTTGGAACCATGAATGAACCCCCGTACAGTGAAAGGGCCTGCTTGTCAAGGAACCAAAGGATTTGAACTGGTTGTTAGCTGCCAAGCAACATGGTGACACCTATGTGGCCAGGGTTCTTTAAAGTGTAAGGCATCACTATGAAAAAGTTAGAAGCTACATTGCAAGAATGATCAAAATGTGACATAGAGACGCAAGGTGAATGCATGCTGTCAAAAAAGTAGACTTGCTCAGCACAGGATCACTGCAACCCTCCAGTTTATAGGAATTGCAGCATCTGTAAAATGCAATAAAGTGAAGTGTGGTACAAAAAGGACGTGCTTAGTTGCTCTGACACAGACGAGCTTCTCCTGATGGTCCATGGCACCGTCAATGTTCCTTGCTGACACCACAAGTCAAGTGCCCTTCCTCACTCGGGATCTTTCTCACTCATTGCCCAACTTCCTCACACACGGGAGGGGGGATGAAGAAGAGTGTGGGCTTAGGGTTTGGGTTTCAGCACATATGCTGGGGGACCCCCTTCAATCTGCTGGGAATTCGGATGGCATAGCCCAAAGCCCACGTCTCTCTAGTGATCTGAGTCTGTCAGCCGCTCTGAGGGAGAAAGATGGGCAATCTCTTGAGTGATTTGCAGCCTCAGACACCCACTGAGGGGTCAGCTGTGTGGGCTCAGCCTTGGCACCCACGAGATGATGACCCATGGCACGTCGACAGGAGAGACCTCCCTGGGTGAAGACACGCGACAATGGTGAGAGTGACCCCATCCTGAGGACCGCACACAGCACAGGCCAGCACGCTGGTCAGCAGCCTGATCCTGGAGTGTCACACCCACCCAGAATGGGACTACAATGTCCCCTCTGTGGCAGGTGGAGGCACCTCTGCGAGCGGCCACTGCTGGCGTCAGGTGGCAGTGGAGCTCCCAGGCAGCAGTGCCCGCAGCCCATTGATTAGTGGATCAATGTCAAGTTGGAGGGCGGTCCCCCGAGGCCTGCCCTGTCCTCGCCTGGCCCGCTCAGCATTTCCATCAATGACTTGGATAAAGGCGTAACAGGCCTGCTTGTCAAATTTGCAGATCAAAGCTCAGAGGGACGGCTAATGTGGTGGAAGAAATACTGTGGGCCCTGAAAAGCCCCTGACAAGCTGGAACAATGGACTGAAGTGAACAAGATGGAATTTAGCAAGGTTAAATGTGAAATCCTGCTCCCCGGTCTAAAGGAAGAGGAGAAAATCAACCGCAAATGTGTGAGCCGGGGGCTCTGGGTGACTTGCTGCTCATGCAGGCACTGCAGGCTTGAAAAGCCATGTAGACGGAGGGCTGCAAGGCGGTGTAGACAATCTACTGACTACAGGCTGGAGTGCAGTGTAGACTGTGGTTTCTCTACAGTATAGACCGTGGTCTCTATGCAGTATAGACCACAGTCTTAATGCAGTGTAGACGATGGATGGGCACAATGCAGTATAGATTAGTTTCTATATAGTGTAGACATGACTTCAATGCAGTATAGACAAGGATTTGAATACAATGTAAATCATGGCTTCAGTGCAGTGTAGACATGGGTTTGAATGCAGTGTAGACATGGCTTCAATGCAGTATAGACATTGTGTTCAAACCATCATAGATGGTAGTTTCAAAGCAATACAGACTGAGTTTCAATGCTTTGCATACTGTAAAGCTAAGATTATTTCAATGCAGTGTAGACTGATTTCAGTGTAATACTGACTTATTTCAATGTGGTGTGGATGATGGGCTTAAATGCAGTGTAGCCCCTGGCTTTCAATATTCTGTAGACTCTAGCTTCAGTGCAGTGCAGCATGCGCTGACTGATAAGAAGACCACGTGCGCCCGGGACCCATGTCTGCTCTCACATTTCCAGGGGTCACCGACAAAGGGGATCACATCTGGGGACAGCAACCTTGACCATGCTGGCTCTGGACAGGGCACCACATGAGGACCCACCGGAAGAGGTAGACTGTTCGAGGGCGGAGGCCTCTCACCTTCCTACCATCGCCTCGGCCCCCAGAAGAGGACCCAGGGCAGTGACAGGAGGCAGATGGTCAGCTCACCCACAGGACAGATTTTCTGAAGGGAGCTATTATAAAGGAACTGAAGCCTCGTGGGGGCCCAGCCCTCTGCTGGCAGCATGTGTGGGGACCTCTGGGGAACCCCTCCACAGATGGGCCTGTGCAAGCATGCAGCTGAGCCCTCCATCACAGCGGCAGACGGACTGAGGGGCCAGGCCTCGGACCTGAACCGCCTGCCATCTGGCCCTGCCATTCACATACCCTCTGCAACTCTCCAAGAGCAGGGTGTCCATCCTGCAGAGGGCACTCCTGTGTGCTCAGCTGTAGCCAAAAGGTTGGAGGTTCTAATCCACCCTGAAGTGCTTCAGAAGCAAGGCCTGGTGACCTACTTCTGAAAATCAGAAGCACAGCTCTGCTCTGACACACATGGAGCCCCTGGGGCCCGTGTGGAGTCCCTGGAGCCCATGCGGGACACAGTTCTGCTCTGGTACAATGTGGAGCCCGTGTGGGGGGCACAGCTCCGCTCTATCACAATGTGAGTCCATTCGGGGCCCCTGGAACCTGTGTGGAGCCCAGCTCTGCTCTGGCAGAGTGTCTGAGTTGGACAGGCACTAAGGCAACAGGTTATCTTAGTGTCCCCAGAAGTGACCCCGCTCACAAGAGAAGGAACCGTTGTCCCAGTGACCCAGTAATCGGCTTCATTTGATGACAACTGTCCTCTGTCCTCAGAACCTGCTGTTCAGGGCAGAACTGCTTCTGCCAAGCTGAGCCTCTCAGTGCCACTGGCCTCCTGCTCCTGTGGTCACTGTTGGGACTGCCCAGTCAGACAGCCTCTGAGGTCTGACCAGGACTGGAATGATGGCAGACAGAGGCTCGGCCAGCACCAGCTGACCTCAGATGTGCAGAGACAGCCCTGGCTCGGGTCTTGGGCAGTGAGGCAGTGACTGCGGACAGAGGGTGGCCCAGGTGCCTGGATGGACCCAGTACAGCCCCAGCCCGTGAGGACGGCACAGGACAGTATTCAGATCTGTTTTGCTATGAGTTGCACTTGACTCTACAGCACCTAACAACAACACCAGCAACAACAACCCAGTGTCAAAATGCTCCTGACCTGTGGTGACCCCGCAAGGCTGAGCAGAGCTGCCCCACAGGTTCCTAAGGTTGTGATCTTCACAAAGCCAGGCTGCCTCTCCTTTTTCCTGTGGAGAAGCTGGTGGATTTGAACCACTGACATTTGGCCAATAGCTGGATGTTTAACTGCTACACCCCCAGAACTCCTTCCACTGGAGGAATGCTTATTCAAGAAGTGTATGGCTAGCTCAGTTTAAATAGAAAGAAAAATCACATTACGGTAGCCAATGATCCAGAAAACATATTTGAGAAAATGCAAACATACAATAAAAACAAAAATCCTCACAGAAAGCCCTTCGTAAAAGAGAGGAAGGAATGGAGAATGGCGGGTCACGGGACAGCTTCTTTTTAGGGTGCTGGAGGTGGCAGGGGTTCTCCTCGGGTAACCATCTACCTGCTTGGACACGTGCACCCGAGTGTTCCGCCAGGCCTCCCCAGCCAGCTTCAGAAACGCTTGATCATTGCTCTGCTTGTGTCTGTAATTGTCAAGTCAGTGTGTCCCAAGCTTGATTAGAATGAGGCAGTATCGAGGGCACACAACTCTGTGAATACATTTAAAAACCATTGAATGACACACTTTACAAAAGCAAATTTTGTGATAGGAGAATTATATCTCAATAAAGCTGCTAAAAATGTGAAATGAGTCCCAAAGCCTCACATAAATTGTGTAAATAAAGCCGTGCCTGTGCGGAGAGGGACGCTAGAAAGGAAGGTCGCTTGACCAGGGAGGCTGTCCAGCCCCATCTTGCTTTATTTCCGTCCGTGGTCTCTGTCACCATCTGGCATGTTGTGGGCAGTGAGACGCGGCCATATGGATGATCCCATGTCTCCTGTGGTGTCAACGACATGGTCACGGTGTCATGGAGCTGAGGGGGTAGCAGTCAGGTTGGCTTGGGCAGTCGGCTGAGAGTCCGGGAATATGATGACCTTGTTGCTGCTGTTAAGGTGCCACTGCTCGTGTGTACCTTACGGAAAACAGACTGAAGCCTTGTCCAACCCTATGCCTTCCATACTGTCGCCGCTGCTTAAGCCCATTGCTGTGGTAACTGTCACTTTATCTCCTTGAGGGTCTTCCTCACCATCTTTATTCCTCCGACTGTGTCGATCATGACAAGTTGTGGCTGACATTTAGAAGAATGGGAATCACAGAACACTTGACCATGCTCATGAGAAACCTATACCTGGACCAGGAGG
This sequence comes from Elephantulus edwardii, assembly GCF_000299155.1. Classification (NCBI taxonomy): domain Eukaryota; kingdom Metazoa; phylum Chordata; class Mammalia; order Macroscelidea; family Macroscelididae; genus Elephantulus; species Elephantulus edwardii. Next base: position 4,254,308 of record NW_006399814.1, on the reverse strand, counting down.
CTGCCGCGCAAACAGAGCATGGGCACTGCGTGGTTTAAACTTGAGAAGGGAGTGCTTCAGGGTTGTGTTCTCTCTCCATACCTATTCAGTCTGTGTGCTGAGCAGATTATCCAAGAAGCTGGACTCTGTGAAGAGGAGAGTGGTATCAAGATTGAGGGAGACTCATCAATATCCTGTGTTAGGCAGATGACACAGCCTTGCTGCTGAAAGTGAGGAGGACTTGAGGCACTTGCTGCAGAACATCGAGGAATTCAGCCTTCAGTATGGATTACTTCTCAAAACAAAGAAACATAATGATAATTGGAGAGGAGATTGAAACTGTCAGCAGCTTCATCTTACTTGGATCCACAATTAACACCCTTAGTACTAGACGTCAGGAAATAAGGAGATGTATTGCACTGGGAAAATCTGCAGTTGGGGACCTCTGTAAATTATTGAGGAGTAAAAGTAATGATGTCAGTTTGAGGAGTAAGGTGTGTCTGATTCAGGCCATAGACTTTCTGATCACTTGCTATGCATCTGAGAGCTGGACAGTGGAAAGGATGACAAAAAAAATGAGCTTTGAGCTGTGGTGTTGGAGAAGATCACTGAGCAGCCCATGGACGACCAAGAGAACACACAGGTATGTGTCTTGGAGAGGGTGCAGCCGGGGTGCTCTTTGGAGGCAAGATTGATGAGGTTTCACCTTACATCCTTTGGGCATGTTGCTAGGAGGGGCTTTTCTTTGGAGAGGGACATGATGCTGGCAAGGGTAGAGGGTCGGTGAAAGGGAGGAAGACCCTCAACCAAATGGATTAACATGGTGACTGTTACAATGGGCTCTTGTGTGTCAGGAAGTGTGAGGATGGCACAGGATAGAACAGGGTCCAGAACTTTTGTTCATAGCATAGCTATGAATCTTAACTCAACGGCACCTAGCAACAACAACATGCCCAGACTATGAAGTCTCACCAGCCTTGCCTCTAAGGAGTACTCTGGATGCACTTTCCCCAAGACATCTTTTTTGTTCTGTCAGTCAATGGGATACTCAGTACTCTTCTCCAACATCACAGCTTGAAGGCATCAATGCTTCTTGTGTCATCCTTCCTTATTGTCACACTCTCAGATACATAACAAGTGATTGAGAAGACCACGGCCTGAATCAGGCACGACTTGGTCTTTAACTGACATTGCTACTCAGTACTCTGAAGAGGTCCCTGACAGTAGACCTTCCGAATGCAGTATGTCTCCTGACCTCCTGCGTCCTGGTGCCAAGGGTGTTGATTATGGATCCAAGTAGGATGAAATTGTTGACAACTTCCATCTTTTCTCCATCTATCATGATGCTGCCTATAAGTCCATTGATGGGGATTCTTGTCTTAGTGATGTTGAGATGCAATCTATATTAAAGACTCGCTCTTGGTCTTCTGCAGCAAGCGCTTTAGGTCCTCCTCACTTTCAACAAACAAAACTGTATCATCTTCGTAAGAGGCTGTTGGTGAATCCTCCCCCAGTCCTGATGCCGCATTCTTCTTCATAAAGTTCAGCTTCTCGAATGATTTGCTTAGGATACAGATTGAATGGGTGTGGAGAGAGGATACACCTTGTCATTCCTGTACCTTGATGGTAAACCATGTAGTGTTCTTTTGCTCTGTTCAGACAACTGTTTCTTCATCTAAGAGTAGGTTTCACATGAGCACAACTGAGTATGTTGGGATTCCCATTCTTCCAAGACAGTTATTGTTGCTATGTACCGTTGAGTCAGAAGCAAACCATAGATGACCCTCCCATGGGTTTTCAGAGGAAGTAAACCACATGGGAGAAGAATGCCTGTCTTTTTCCTGTGTAGGTGCTTAGATTAAAACTGCATAGCTTGGTGTTGGCAGCATAATTCCTTACTGCCAGTCTGCCAGATCTCCCTCTTCCAGGACCGGTTTTCACTGTAAAGTGTGGTGGAGTCGAGCACAGCTCATAGCGACCCCAAGAAGAAAGGGTCTGAACTCTGCTGTATCCTGAGCCATCCTCTTCACCCCCAATGGTTTGGGCTCGGACCACAGATACTGCATCAACCCATCTCATCCAGGGTCTTCCTCTCCTTCACTGACCCTCCACCTTTCCAATCATAATTCCCCTGTCCAATAAATAGCCTCTCCTAATAACATGTCCAAATCTAAGAGGCCAAGCTTCCTCTTCCTTGCCTGCAAGGAGAACTTTCTCCAAGATATGCTTGTTCTTTGAGCAGTCCATGAGATAGTCCACAGTCTTCTCCAATATCATAACTCGAAGGAATTAATTCTCCTGTCATCCTCATTTGTTGTCCAGGTCTCAGATACAAGTGGGTGATTGGAAAGAGTGTGGCTTGAATAAGGCACACCTTAGTCTTTAAACTGACATCATTGCTCATTGGGACTTTAAAAATATCCCTGACAGCAGACTTTCCCAATGCTATGCATCTCCCTGTCTCCTGACTCCTGGTAACAAGGATGTTGACCCAATTCACTTTCCACTCAGAACCTGCTAAGATTTGGCACCCCCTCGTGGTGACTGAATTCAGGTTGAAATATCAATGGGTGACAAGTTGCACTGGGAAAATCGGCTATCAAGGATTTTTCCAGAGTGCTAAAGAGTAACAAAGTTAGTCTAGAGACTAAGGTGCACCCGATCCAGACCATGTTCTCAATTGCTTGCTATGCATCTGAGAACAGGACAATGAACAAAGAAGATAGATGAAGAATTGATGACTTTGAGTTCTTTTGGAGAAGAGTACTGAATATAACATGAACTGCCAAGAACAAATAGGTCTGTCTTAGAGAAGGTGAAACCAGTTTGCTTCTTGTAGCAAGGATTTTGAAACTCTATCTCACACCTGCAGCCAGGAAATAAAAAAAAAAAAAGTACTGCGATGGGAAAGTCTGCGGTTAGGGACTTCTCTAAAGTACTCAAGATCAACGGTGTCTCTCTGGTGACTAAGGTCCACCTGATACAGGCCATGGTCTTTGCAATCACTTGTTATGCATCAGAGAGTTGGACAATGACTAGGGAGGATAGAAGGAGAATTGACGCCTTTGACCTGTGGTGCTGGAGAAGAGTATTGAATGTACCATGGACTGCCAAGAAGACAAACAGATTCATCCTAGAGAGGGTTAAACCATCCTACTCCTTGGAGTAGGATTCTGGGGCTTCGTCTGACATACTTTGGACATGTTGCAAGGAGAGACCGGTCCTTGGAGAGGGACAACATGCTGGGTAAGGTAGAGGGACAGCTCAGGAGGGGAAGACCCTCTGTGAGGTGGACTGATTCAGTGACTGGGGTAATTGGGAAGGGTGTGTCAGAGGCAGTGTGATTGGCACAGGATAGAGCAGGGTTTAGGGCTGTTGTACATAGGGTCGCTATGAGTCACAAATGACTCGACGGCACATAACAACAACAACAACAACAACAACATCTCACATCCTTAGGGCTTGTTGCCAGGAGGAACCAATCCTCGGAGAGGGACATCATGCTTGGGATGGTGGAGGGTCAGCTCAGAAAAGGAAGACCCTACATGAGATGGGTTGACACAGTGAAGTTAGGCAATGAGGTCGGATGTGTCAGAGATGGTGAGATTGACTCAGGATAGGGCAGGGTTCAGACCCATTGTTCATCGGGTCATTACGGGTCAGAGTCAACTCAACGGCACATAACAGCAAAAACAACATTCTGGGTCTGTGGTTTCCTGGCTCTTCAAGGTCTGGGTAGCTGTCCTGGGGAGACAGACTATCTGGCATATATTTCAGCTATACCAACTCAGAGACACCTGTTGTCTCAGTTTCCTAGCCTGGCTATACCAGAGAAACTGCACACAAATAGAAATTCTGTCACAGATTCAGAATCTAGAAACATGCAACCAGGGCAGTTCCTCTAAGGGGAGTGTCTCCATCTGTCTGTGTCCCTCCTCCAAAGGAAGACTCTTGTCTCTCTGTCCAGCGTCTGGTTGACCCATGGCTCTGTCCATCTTCTCTATCTGTTCTTCCTGCTTGGAGCAAAATCTGCCCCTTACAGATCTCAGTGAGGAGGTCTGAGACTTACTCTACACTAATGTGACCACAATAACAGTGACGAAGAAAACTCCATTCCCAGATGACTTTGTAGTCTCAAGTGTAAAAGCCACTACATTTATTCTTACTCATTGTGACCCTATAAAAGATAACTACCACCTAGGACTTTCACACCTTGAACCCTTTATAGAAGCAAACTGCTGTGTCGTGTGAAGTGACGGGAGGGCTCAAACTCCTGACTTTTCAGCTGGCAGTTGGGCTCTCAGCCACTGCTCCGCCATAGTTTCTCTCTTTCCTGTCTACGAGTTAAGGATCCACAACACTTACTCGTTCGGAGACACTATTCGGTCTGTAGCATATTCCTTCCTCTCCCACTGGGGGATTGTCAATCATTTTCTCACTTAACTAGTCAATTTTTCTTCCCTGGAGCACTTATCCCTGTTTATGGAAGCTAAGAACTGTAGTTTACAACCATTTAAGATTGGAACTGCATACAGGATGGGAGCCAATTTCCAATCCCATTATGTCCATGTTGTGTTGTTATTGGATTTGCTGCTGTGGCGCTCTTGTGTTTACCTGCATAAGGGTCTCTGGGGACATGACGTCATCTTTTATTCCCCCACTATTATACTTCCACTGCCTGAAGTAGTTATTAATGAACCATCTATTAATGACACTCAATGAGGTTTGAATAAATACAAAAATAAATGATGTGCATAATTTATCTATAAATAAACAAAGCACTTAGCTATGGTTGAGATTTTTGTTTTCTGCTGTAATCCATGTATTAGTTACACCCTTGTTGTCACCATTTGTGCTCCGAAGAATCAGTCCATGTGGGCTCAGAGGTCTGTTCCATAGGTGTGGAGAAACCTGAGTTCTTCTCATGATATGTGTAAACATCCAAAGCTGTCACTCATCATCTTCTCTCTTCCGGTTCTCGAATTGGTGGTGTGATTGAGGATAGCCTTGGCTTAATTCCGGAAGCATGCTCTCACAATGACTGGGATTTAACAGCTTGTGGGTGACTATCCACGATAAAATTGGTCTGTATTGTGCAGTCTTCATTCTGGACTCATGATAATAATACCCAATCCTATATCCCTTTTAAACAGTTCTCTCCCTCATCTGTTTCAATGCAGTATACATCATTCCTTCCCTCCTCCTCTGTCTCCCCTCAACCTCAATGTCAGTCCCATTTTACCAGAGAGGCCCTATGCAATATTTGTCCTTTTGTGACTGAGATACGTCACTCAGCATAATGTCATGTCCTCCAGGGTCACCCATTTTGCATAATATTTTATGAGTTCCTTGTTTTTCAATGCTGCATAGTTTTCCATTGTGTGACTATACCAGAGCTTCTCTATCCATTCATTTGTTGATGGGCATTTGGGGTTGTTTCCAGCTCTTTGCTATTGCGAACACAGCCGCAATAAACATGGGTGTACATATATCTGCTTGGGTAATTTGGGGGGAGGAATTGCATAACAATGAAAGAGTTTTTCTTTTACTTTTCAAGGAGAAGAGTGAATTGAGGGGGACAGAGTGGGCAGGGAGAAAAGTCCAACAATGAATGACTAGAAACCCTAAGTCTCTGTAAACTTTTATTAAAATAAATAATTTTTTTAAAAGCCTAAAAAAAAAACACCCAAAAAACGAAAACAAAACAGCCCACCAAAACTTAGTCTGTATTTGCCTAGAGGACAGAGAAGGAAATGGACTCAGGAATCAGAGGAGAAATGGAACGGAACTAACTGCCTCCGTGAATGGCTGATATCTTAGTCCTGGGACCAGAGGGACGGGATTTTGCCGTATTACTAAGTTAACATAACTGTGTATCTTCTTACTAAAGAGTAAATAAGTGAATCCTGATCAAAAGTGTAAAGAGATTTCTTGCGGTTAGCACAGTGCCCTGTAGACTCTTACCTGGTGAATGTTTCATGAGTTCTCAGTTTTGTTTCAGTGTTGCCAGCACTCTATTGTGTGACTACAGCAGAGTTTCTCTATCTGTTCGCTAGCTGAATCATCTGTAAATGAAATAAGTGTGTAACTAATGCCTGTTATAGTCCTTATATGCTTTTAAACAGTTATGTCAGTGAGGCCAAATTGCCAAGAGTAACTCTAAAGTATACAGGGAGAGCTTTCTTCATTGTGCTCTGATTTTGCACTTTGCAATTTTTTTAAGAACTGAAGATTTGTGGCCAATATGTAAGTGCCATTTTCCCAGTAGCATGTGATTACATCACAGCTCTGGGTCATACCTGAGTCATTTTCAGACTGTTTTTAAACACCACCATGCCCTCCATTACACACTTACAGTGTGGTGTCAACAAACTTGTATTTGCACTGTTGTTGTTATGTTGTTATGTGCCGTCGAGTCGCCTGCGACTTATAGCGACCCTATGTACAACAGCCCTAAACTGC
>NW_006399814.1:4227179-4247527 GCF_000299155.1 Elephantulus edwardii | reverse complement strand
AATCTCCTCCCCTGTGATTAACTACCTCTGAAAACCCGCCAGAGGGTCCCCTATGGGTCAGTTCTGACTCAACGGTACACAACCACAACAATTCTTTACTATGGCAACTACCTTATTGTGAGGCTGGGGATCTGCACTTGTGAGACCTCTGAGGTCTACCTGTGGATGAGAAGTTTGCAGGGAGTGAGTCAACGGAGTGAGGAGGTACATACAGGCAGAAGCAGAGAATGGGGAGCAATCCACAACGAGTGTTACCAGGTCTACGAGTAATACTTGATGTGTGAGTGTAAGTTCTGCCATCTATGTTATCATCATGATTAAAATAAACACATTAAAACCAAGAATGAAGTCTTCCCTATGCAAGGACTTACGAGTGCTAAGGAAGTCTCCCAGAGTTAGAGGGGCACTAAGCCCAAGTTTCCTCTTCCTGCTGGTTGTCCCTGGCTCTCCCTCCTTGGCAGCCCTCCTCCCTCTCGTGCTACATGTTGGCTGGAACGTTCACTCAATCTCCTTCCCAGAGCAATCCAGCTTTCCCATCCACTCTCTCTATCTTTCCCTGCAATCCAGGAGGAGAACAAGCCTAGCCTCTTTTCAGCAGGAACCATTTTCCTTAGGAAATATTTAGAGTAATAACTAGAATTTCATTTGTTTGGCTCCACCGTCAACACTCTTGGCACCAACAGCCAGGAAACCAAAAGACATATTGCGATGGGAAATTCTGCTGTTTGGGACTTCTCCAAAGTACTGAAGAGCAATGGTGTCTCTGTGGAGATTAAGGTGTGTCTGATACAGGCCATGGTCTTTGCAATCACTTGTTATGCATCAGAGAGCTGGACAATGACTAGGAAGGATAGAAGGAGAATTGATGCCTTTGAGCTGTGGTGCTGGAGAAGAGTATTGAATGTATGTGGACAGGTTCATCCTTGAGAGGGTTAAACCAAGCTGTTCCTTGGAGGGAAGGATTCTGAAGCATCATCTGACATACTTTGGACATGTTGTAAGGAGAGACAGGTTCTTGGAAAGGGACATCATGCTTGGTAGGGTGGAGGGACAGCACAGGAGGGGAAGGCTCTCTATGAGGTGGATTGATTCAGTGACTGGGGTAATCAGGATGGGTATGTCGGAGACAGTGCAATTGGCACAGGACCGAGCAGAGTTTAGACTGTTGTACATGGGGTCGCTATGAATTGCAGGCAACTCGAAGGCACACAACAACAACAACAACAACAACAACAATTAACTTTATTTCTATGTACCACACCTTTATGCTCATTTCAGCATTTCCCAATTTACTGACAATGGGTTAATATTAAATTTAATTTGAAGATCAATAAACACTATTTTAGAATACCGGGTGATGCAAAGATTGGTGTGCTAGATTTTTGATTGAAAGGATGAAGGTTTTGTTCCACCAGGAATAAAGGCCTGGTTATCCTCTGAAGACTACCATCATTGCAAGTCCAGGGGGCACAGTTCTACTCAGTCGTACAGCGTCCGTGAGTCAGAGTTGAGTGGATAGAACATTTTTAAGCACTGTCTCAGAACTGAAAAGGTACTCTTTGCATCTTAAGTAAACTGGCTGAGCTTAGTACATAGTGCATGTCCTAAGCTTAGTACATGGAGGGGGGTCCATAGCGCAGCTGGGCCCGCACTGCGCACTGGTCCCCCAGCGTGAATCATCCCCAGGACTTAACTGCTCTTCTCACCAGGCCCGAGTTTGCAAGGGCGACAGGAAGCCCCAGACACTGGTGCTTACTGCTTGGCTCCTTGGTCCTGTCGCCTTGCTCTTTAAAAGCCCAGTCTCAAGTGCCAAATGTGTTCTCTGTTCCTTCCTTTGGAACAATCCACACATCAAAGTCGTCATCAAAAGATACAGCCTGTCTGTCCAAGATCTCCTTTCTGCCTCTGCCTTCTGCGTTCTGATTTGAGATTTAACGCCTTTCACTAATAGTCTTGAGGGTTTCTCTTACTTAAACCAGAAGATTCTGCTGGAGGAAGAATGTTGCCGTTCCTCCTGACCTGACCTGCAGGCCTAACAATTCCTTGAGGAAACCTGATAATGTTGACATCCTGGTAAGGTAACTAGAGGGACTAGATGAGCAGATCCTGATAGGGCCCTGGGCCTGATCACACGTTGACAGAAGCGCTGCCCCCAAGTTCCTGAGTAAACTACCACCCCCTCTAATGTTCTCCCATGTCCTTCTAGGACTTCAGGCCAAGCCTCTGTGCAGCTCTAAGGTCCAAGTTGTCGTCTCATCTCATCCTTTGCCTTGAGTCCACAGAACATCCACAGAGGTCCTCACAGATTCTCATGTCTTGTAGTTCCTAACAAAGCATAGCTCCATGTTGAGGGCATAGCTCTATGTTGAGACCGTGGTTCCTTGCTGAAGGCCAAGCTCACTGCTGAGGGCCCGGCTCCCTGCTGAGACCATAGCTCCACGTGAGGGTCCAGCTCCACATGAGGGCCCAGCTCCATGTGAGGGCCCAGCTCCGTGTGAGGGCCCAGCTCTATGCTGAGGGCTCCTTAATCTCTCAGGACACTTGCTTTTTTCCTCTTTGAGGACCTTTACTAAAAACAGGCTCAAGTGCTGTGTGTTCCACAAATGTGTGAAGGAAATACAACCTTGTTTACCTTCTAAAGTTTGTGTCTCTTCTACCCTCCGTCAATATGTTCTACTGTGGAGGCTGTAAGCGGTGATGCTGGACATCGTGCGAGCCAGTGTTTCATATCAGCAGTCACTCGTGGTGGATGGATGGTGTTTCCACAAAATCCACACATGAAGGGAGACAGCTTGCAGGCTTTGATGCTCTTCAGGCTCTGATCAACTGAGCATCGTAGGAAGATTCAAGGGTGGACGCAGGAGGCTTAATTCTAACACAGCCCCGATGTGATCTATGCGGTGTCTCCAAGGGGTTGGTCTAAAACAGCTTTTGTCTTATGGGAAATAAAGGACAAAGGTAAAGACCTCAGCACCACCGAGAAGAATCACCAGGAGCAGAGTGTGCCTGAGAGGACCGAGGCACCTTCCCTGGGAGTCTCCTTGACACAGAGAAGAACAAGACACAAGTTCCCCAGTGATCTACAGATGCTGAAGGAGGTGAGGACCGAGCATCTCCTGGAGATTATAACCTGGATTTGGACTTCTCCTGCCCTAAATTATCAGTGAACAAGTGTTAAAGACATCCGCTCCAGGTGTCTGCCACGGCAACACCAGACAACTAAGGCAACAGCAAAATGTCTTAACTGCAGACAACTAGGAGAAAGGCCTAGAGCTGTGCTCTGGAAATCAGCCAGTGACACCTTAAAGACCACGATGGAACATTGTCCAAGACAGAGGAGGAAGCCACAAGTGGAAGCCACACTGTGGCCACAAGCGTGGTCTCAGGCACACTGAGCTTTGTGAGCAGACAAGCTGTGCTGAGTGGACATGGGAGCCGTGAGTTGGAGCCAATTAATAGGACAGCAACTAACAACAGCTGTTGATGTCCCATGCAACGACCCTCCTTGCCGCTGTAGAAACTGTCCTGTCACTTTGTGGCCTCTGTACTCCAGCGTAGGCCTGGCATCCCCGCCTCAGTTAGTTCAGTGGTGGGCTGCCCAGGCACCTGCTGAATGGTTCCCAGACAAGCTGGCCAGCTGCCCCCCGCGACCTCCTCCTCTTCCCTATGCACATGGGCAATGCCGTAAATGCCCACCGCAGCCTGCCACTTGCGGAGACCTTCCGGGCTGTGAGTGAGGCTCCCTCCTGCTGCGCGTAGTAACATCTGTAACCTCTGCAGACTCCAGCTTCGCCCTGTCCCTCTCTGGCTCTCAGCACACTTCTGAGAACCACTTACGTCCTTAACAAAGATGATCGGCTGAAAGGATTCTATAATTTACAAGTAGAGATGGGGAGTAATTACCAATGTGAACTTCACACTGATATCGCAATTGTTCTGAGTATACGTTGTAGTTTCTCCTTTGACCTGATTCTCAACAAGGGGGCCGTAAACTCAAAGGTTTGTCTGCTTCACAGGATGGGGAGAACCGTGAAACCTCAGTAGGCAGCCAGAGAGGCCCGATTATCTAGATTCGGGATGCACTTCGATGGGGCACGATTATCTAGGAGACGCCCAGGGAATCTGAGTGTGGTGCCTGTAAGGACCGTGCCATTTAAGCTGCTTCCCTGGCGGCTCTTCCCAGAGCGCATGCATTCCCGTGATGCTCCTGGGATCCTCTTTCTTCACAAAAATGTCACTTTAATATTTGAATATGTTTCGTCCAACGTTAAGGAGCCCTGGTAGTATAGAGCATACTTAGCATATAGAGCTGTCAACCAAAGGGTTGGTAGTTCAAGTCCAGCAGTGTTCCTTTGGAGAAAGATGAGCCATGCTCTTGAGCAAAGATCTTCACTGCCAGACACTGAATGGAACATCGCTGTGAGGTGGCCTCAACTCCATGGCGTGGAACACTCCTTCCTCTGTGGGTTGAGATGCCAGACCCCACTCACTGTGAGAGTGGTACCCCAACATCCTTCACATGAACTTTCAGTAGCTGGTGTTGCCTTTTACCTTACAGAGTCTCACTTACTGACATGTTTTTTGGACATTCTCAAAGGAAGACTTAGTGCGTTGCTCAAGTCTTTTTCCAGGTGAAGCTAGGTGGAGATACAGGTTCCTCACTTTTCTCTCTTACAGAATAGTTGCCTTTCCTATTCATTTTGAGAATATTTTTGTTGCCCGAGCACCTGCCCCCACTCTTTCCGTGGGCTCAGCTTCCCACCCGTGGTGCTCACTAAACCCTGCCAGTCCTGGCCTGGAGCCCACTGTCTCAGGCTCCCTCCCTGGACACTCCACACCCCATTGACTGTTGAATAATTCATGACGTTTGTATTTGGTGCCAGGACAATTCTCAGGTTCATAAATCAACAACCATATATTAAGACTCCATCACTGCTTCCTCCCGGTCGTCAGTAGATGAGAAATCCCTGTGGAGCCAGGTCTCTGGGACCCACTCCAGCATCTCCAGGACTTTGCACGGTGACGCTTGATGGATGATGGTTGATGGGAAGAAGAGGGAGAGGAGGAAGAAGGGTGAAAGGAGGCAAACGGTGGGTGAGGAGGGGAGGATGGAAGAGGAAGAGGAAAGAGGCAGGAAGGGTGAAGGGAGAGAGCCAGGGGAGAACGCAGAAGGATGGGAACAGGGAAGCCGGAGTGTGGACAGAGGAGAAGGAATGAGGGCAGGAAGGCGGCAGGAAGCAGGGAGAAGTCTATCCCCGTGACTGAAAACGATATTGTATTTGAGGGTGCTGCAAAAGGATAGGAACTTGAACTTAGTGGCACACACACTGATGAACAAGAACCGTGTTTCTATGGGGTTGATTGTGTAAGTACACGGGATAATTAGAAATGAATACTAAGAGTAGTATTGCCCACTTTATCGAGGCCGCCCCTGATTCGGAACAAACCCCTGCACTCTGGGGTCACATGCTGTGGTCCCCAGGACTTTCAGAGGCTAATTTAAGAAGTTTTAGTACATCACCAGGCCTTGCTTTGCAATCCCTGTAAGTCAATGTTTGAGTGTTGAAGCCTGTTTGTCATGGGTGATCTTGCTGGTATTTAAGGTACTGGTGACATATTGTTGAGTTCTCAGTGTTAGCCGTAATTGGGTTTTTTTGTTGTTGTTGTTGTTTATAATATTGAATGTTCCATGGACTGCCAAGAAAACAAACAGATCCATCCTAGAGAGGGTTAAACCAGGCTACTCCATGGAGGCAAGGATTCTGGGGCTTCGTCTGACATACTTTGGACATGTACGGAGAGACAGGTCTTTAGAGAGGGACATCATGCTTGGTAGGGTAGAGGGACAGAGCAGGAGGGGAAGGCCCTCTATGAGATGGATTGATTCAGTGACTGGGATAATCGGGATGGGTGTGTCAGAGGCAATGTGATTGGCACAGGATAGAGCAGGGTTTAGGGCTGTTGTACATAGGGTCGCTATGAGTCGCAAACGACTCGATGGCACATAACAACAACAACACAGTCAAATGTCTTTGAATTGTCCATGAAACACAAATAACATCCTTCAGATAGGCTATGCTTTTAGCAAAGATCCGTCAGACATCAGCAATGATATCCCCGTTGCCACAGCCTCTTCTAAATCCTGTTTGAGTTTCTGACAATTCTCTATTGCTGTGCTATGAATCATAGCCAACTCACGAGTACATAACAATCGCTCATTATCTTCGGAACCTGCAAGTTACTACACTATGACAAGTTGACACATTAGTGGGCTGTGTGTGCGTGTGTGTGTGTGCCCTCTCACCGCTGTTGAGTTGCAACCCACTCATAGCTAATGCTTCAGCAGGTTTTCAGAGGCTGTAAACCACATGCTGTTAGGTTTCCTACATGGGAGGAGATTTTCCATCTATCTCCTGAGCGGCAATTGATGGATGGATTTGAGACGCCTGCTTCTGTGTATATACAGACACCCCCCCACCCCCCACCCCCCATTCATACATGTGTAAATCCTATTTCTTTTCTGAGGAGACCTTGTGGAGTAGTAGACTGAGTGTTGGGCTAATGACTAAAAGGTTGGCAGTTCGACCCCCGTCACTCTGTGGGCGCATGGTCTGCTGATGGAGGTTTGTCGTGAGTCTGAATCAGCTGAGGTGGTGAGGCTGTTGGGGTCGTCACTCTCTTCTAAGAGACTGATGGCACTGTGGTCAAAACATGCCGCTGTGAAGCAAAACATCAGAAGTTCAAACCCACAAGCTGTGCAAGAGAAAGAGGAGGCCTTCTGCTTTACGGTGGTTAATGGCTTTGAGACTCCAGGCCAGGTCTGCCCTGGCCTCTGGGTCGCTGTGATGAGTGGGTCTGGTCTTAGACATCTCTCTTCTGTCCTTTGTGTTAACTGTCACATGTTCTAGAAACTCCTGGACCTTTCAGTTCATCGAGCTGATCGGCCGCGGTGCCCTAGTCTAGCTATTCTCTGACCTGACGAGTTAGCTGGCAGGGTCTTCCTGCCCGAGGGCCCCCCAGGTGACACCCTCAGCGGCGGGCTGCTCACCTGCTCACCCTGGACTCAGGCCCTGCAGTATCCGACGCTGCAGCTGGAGGGGGCCAAGGTGGACAACCGACGGCCTTGTTTACAGGTCTTCCGGGAAGGCATGGCCCTTTATTACAGAGAATCAATATTTGTACAGTTGGTACATTGTAAAATTTTATAGTTGCGAAGTGACACGTTTTCCTAACTGGCCCCCAAAGGGACATAAAACCCAACAGCAAGAGTTACATGACAATTCACGGCGATAGGTGGCTATTACTGAGCACTGAGGACATGGTGGCCGCTCCATCCATCACGCGGCTTGTCCGGACTCGCCTGAGAGCGTGCGCGGTCATTTCTGCCTTCTTGCCCTGGTTTCGGGTGAGCTGGTTCCTTCTCCAGGCGGCCCTGCATGTGCACTGGGTGGAGTGAGATCTTCCTCCTCCAGGCAGCCCAGCACGTGCACCAGGTAGAGTGAGGTCTTCCTCCTCCAGGCGGCCCAGCATGTGCACCAGGTGGAGTGAGCTGGTTCCTCCTCCAGGCGGCCCTGCATGTGCACCAGGTAGAGTGAGGTCTTCCTTCTCCAGGCAGCCCTGCACATACACTGGGTAGAGTGGGGTCTTTGTCCTCCAGGCGGCCCTGCACGTGCACCGGGTAGACTGTGAGCTTGGTGAAGCAGGTCTGTCTTAGAGATACCTGCGACCGGATTTGAATGGACAAACTTTTGGCTAGTAGTGGAGTGCTTAATCATCTATACCCCCAGAGACCTGCATCCCCACCACAGAGAAGGCCAGTGAGGTGATGAAAACACCCCCCAGGCCCACTGCCATGGCAGTGGCAGAGCCTCCAGCCTGGTGGGCTTATGCACACTAGCACCGCACACTCTAGCACCACCTGGCCAGTTCACTTCCATTGAGGCCACTGGCATCTATGATGCCCTGGAAACTACGGTCTAGAAACCAAGCTTTTCCCTAGCAGTTTGGGTATAGAGTAGCCATTAACAGTTTACATCAGTAGCTTTAAACAAATTCACCCCCAGGCTTCACGTCTGTGTAAATAGACGCTCTCAGATGGAAGGAGGTGATGTTTCACAATGCATGTGAGCCAATAATCTGTCCAATAGTTTGAAGATCTTAGAGAAAACATTTCCCTGGGGACGGTGTCGGAGAACAGTACTGAGTCTACTCTATGGACAGCCAGAGAACAAACATGTATGGCTTGAAGGAAGTGCAGCCTGGATTGGCCCTGGAGGCAAAGAGGACAGGTTTGATCCCTCAAACTTTGGCCATGTTGCTAGGAGAGGCTATTCCCTGGGAAGGAACATTATGCTTGGAAAGTCGGCTGGTCAGCAAAAGAAAGAGACCCCCACCAAGATGATTGACATAGTGACTGCATCAGTGGGCCCAAGTGTGTCAGAGATGATGAGAACGGCACAGGATAGGACAGGGTTCCGTGTGTTGGTCATTTGTTGACCATTCAGAGAATTCTGGGAGGTTGCGAATCACACAGGAGGAGATTGCCCATCTTTCTCCCATTAAGTCACTGGTGAATTAAAGTTGCCAGAGAACTGTCACTTTTGCGTTAGGAGGGCAACTCTCTATAAACTATAGAATGAGAAGCAACACTAAAATCAGGAAGGGTGTGCATCGGGGCTGTAGCCTTTCTTCAGAGCTGCTTAATCTCTGTGCTGAGAAAATCATTAGAGAAGCTGGTTTAGATGAAGGATGTGGCATGAGGAGTGGAAGAAGACTCATACGAAGAACAGAGCTGAATCAGTCCTCCCCTGGGCCATCGTCACCATCAAGTGCCTGATGAACTTGAGCCCTTGCTGGAGTCACCGCGCCAATCCATCTCGTTGGAGGTCTTCCTCACTTTTGTTCGCCCTCCGCCTTTCCAAGCATAGTATTTCTTTCCAAGGAATAGCATCGCCCAGAAACATGTCTAAAATATAAGAGACAAAGCTTTTTTTCAGCTCTGTTGTTCACAGGGTCACTGTGAGTTAATCTCAGCTCGACACCTAAGAACAGCATGAGTGGTAGAGAACGCAGCAGCCCCTCATGGCCACAACAGTGAGTGCAGCTCACCGTGTCAGAGCCAGCCCGTGGGTCTGTGGTGTGAAAGCACCAGCAGCTCCAAGGGAGGGAAATGAGCAGAGTCCTCTTAACAGCCTCGTCACAGTACTCACCTGGGTGGCAACATACGGAGGAAGACAGATGAATAAGTGTGTGTACATTCAAAACCACATTGTGATGTTGTTAGGGACCTTTGATTCTGTCCCAACTCACAGAAACCCCACATACAACAGGGGGGTGGGGGAGAATACTGTCTGTTCCTGTACCAGCCTCACAATCATTGCTGTATTTGATCCCATTGTCTCAGTCACTGTCAATCCAATCCAACTTGTTGAGTGTCTTCTTCTTCCATGGTGGCCCTCAACCTTTCCAAGGAGGATGTCCTTCCCAGACACTGGCCACTCCTGAGAATATGTGCCAAGCCCATGAGAAGACGTTCCCCCAGCGCTGCTTCTAAAGGACATTTTATGCATACACACAGCCCTGCTTCAGTTTCTCCAGAGAACTCCAAGTCATCCCGTCATCCCCGTCCTCTGAGGCTTCTGAGCTGACAGGCGCTGAGACCTGGCCTTTCACCCTAAGGAATATGACGTCTGAGCTGAAATGACAAGGTTTTAGAGAAGTATAAATGCTCCAGATGAAGGGGAAAGGGGAACAGCCCACAGCAGATTGGGTTTTGTAAGCTCTTAAAAATAAAAGCGCTAGACCTGACGATGACATGAAAGCCTGTCTAACATATTCCTTATATCCAGTGTCACTGTTGAAAAAATTGTCAATTTCATTTTCATTTCTTCATATGTAAGATGTTATTTTCTTTGTAGCTTTAGAATTGTCCTGTATGCCCTTTTTTGGGATGCTCGTGGCCAAGTGGCAAGAAGCTGTGCTGAAATTCCAAAGGCATGCAGTTCGAGGCCCCTGGCCATTCCGCTGGAGAAGGATGGACAATCTCCCCTCATGTGATTAACAGCCTCTGAAAACCTGCCATGGTCAGCTCTGGGTCAGTTCTGACTCTATGGTACGCAACCACAACAAACTTTTTGTATTTTAAATTTACTATAAACGTGAGTAGAGATGAAGCCAATGGGGCGATGTTCTCATATAATACAGAAGAAAAGACCTGTAGATTTCATAGAATCACTATCCAAACAGATTGTCATTCATATGTGAGATCTCAGTGACATCTCAGCAACACGAGGCCTCAGGAACCACCACACCAAGTACCGCAGCAGAACCCGTCCTGGGCAGCGAGCGTACACAGCAGAACACGCCCTTCCAAGAAACAGCTGCAATAAAAATTAGCAGATGGCTTGAGAGGTTTGGGTTCGCTTTATTTCTTTCTGTGTTTTTGTTGTTGTTGTTATAAAAAGGAGAGAGAGAGGAAACAAAGTAGAATGAAGTGAAAAGATCAAACATCCCCGCACCAACATGCACTGTCTTTAAGCCGGGTCTACTCCTGGCAACATGTAGACTCTTTGGTGGTACAGTGGTTAAAGTCTTTAGTTGCAAAGGAAATTTTGGATTCAAATCTACATGAAAAAGGGGTGGGATTATGCTTCTGTAAAGATTTTTTTTAAAAAACCAACAATAAGAGCCTACACGACAGTCCAGTACGTTCTGATGGGACGCTGCACTGAGCTTCTGAGGCTGCACATGTTTGGAGTTCGTGCCCCTCGCTGAGCGCCACTCAACTCAAACTACTTCCTCTCAGTTAGTGATACCGCATGGGACACTCTAAGCCACCAGGTCCTCTCCCGTCAGGCTGCTTGTTGTTGTTATGTGTCATTGATTGGCCTGCAGCTCATAATGAACCCTTTTTACAATAGTTTTGAACCCTGCCTTAATCTTTGCTTTCCGTCACAATCCATCTGACTCTTCTAAACCCAGCTTCCATTTCTGTCAGTTCTCTGTCCATGTGTTACTGTTCCAGTCTTTTTTGGATAATCGTCAGCAGGATTTCACTTGCAAGTTTTACAATAATGATATTGTTCAATAATTTCCACACCCTATTGAATCATCTTTTTTTTTTTTTAGAAAGGGAATAAATAGGAATCTCTTCCAGTCAATTGGCTAGGTAGTTGTCCTCTAGATTTCTTGGAACAACCTGGTGAGCACATCCAGGGTTGTATCTGCTTGTTGATATGTGTCAGCTGATATTCCATCAATTCCTGGGCCGTCAAGAGTAAAACTTTGGAAATGTTATACTGTCTCCTACAGGATTGCTATGAAATACAGTCACATATTTCATAAAAATTGTCATACATTTTGAGAATTAAAGTTGACGACAGTCTGAGTGAGACAGGAGGTCCGTAAAATTCTCAACCTGGAGATTGTGCTCATCGCTGTTGGATGTCTCTATGTGGATTCTAACTTGCACACAGACAGAATAAATGATGGCGTGGACTCACGCTTGAGTGTTTCCTGTGGATAAGTCTCCACCCAACACAGCACCAGCCTCCCTCCTGCCAGGCTAGGTGAGTGTAAATGGTAAAAGTTTGCATAACAGCTTATCGGTAAGTCATTGTGTCTCCAAAGTGCATTTTTGTGACCTATTAGGAGACAGCAAGTGAATTAATTTGTAAATAGGACTATATAGTAGACCATCCTAAATAGTTAATTATGACCATAAACAGGATCAAATATATTAATATTTATTAAAAAGGAAATAATCAATCTTAGCAAATATATAATGTTGTTGTTATGTGTGGAGTACCTTGTGACTCATAGCGACCCTATGTACAACAGCCCTAAACCCTGCTCTATCCTGTGCCAATCTCACTCCCTCTGACACACCCATCCCGATTACCCCAATCACTAAATCAATCTATCTCATCAAAGAGTCTTCCTCTCCTGCACTGTCCGTCCTCCCTCCCAAGCATGATGTCCCTCTTCAAGGACTGGTCCCACCTTGCAACATGTCCAAAGTATGTCAGAGGAAGATTCCGAATCCTTACCTCCAAGGAGCAGCCTGGCTTCACCCTCTCCAGGACGAACTTCTTTGTTCTCCTAGCAGTCCACGGTATATTCACTACTCTTCTCCAGCACCAAAATTCAAAGACATCAACTCTCCTTCTATCATTCCTAATCATTGTCCAGCTCTCTGAAGCATAGAAAGTAATGACAAAGACCATGGCCTCTATCAGGTGCACCTTAGTCTCCAGACTGACATCGTTGCTCCTCTGTACCTCGGAGAGGTCTCTGACAGCAGGGTTTGCCAATGCAATTTGTCTTTTAATTTCCTGGCTGCTGATACTAAGAGTGTTGATTGTAGAGCCAAGCAAACTAATACTGCCAACAATCTTGATCTCTTCACCATCCATCATGATGCTGCCAATTGGCCCAGTGGTGAGAATCTTTGTTTTCTTGATGTTGAGCTTCGATCCATGCTAAAGGCTGCAGTCCTTGACCTTCTGCAGGAAGCACTTCAGGTCCTCCTCAATTTCAGCAAGCAGGGTTGTGTCATCTGCATAACACAGATTGTTGATAAGTCTACCTATAATCCTGATGCCACATTTTTCCTCATAGAGCCCAGCCTCCCCGATAATCTGTTCTGCATATAGATTGAAAAAGTATGAAGATAGGATGCATCTTTGATACACAGCCTTCCCAATTTTGAACCATGCAGAGTTTCACTGCTCTGTTCTGACGACTGCTTCTTGGTTCAAGTATAAGTTTCATATTAGCATGATCAAGTGTTCTGGGATTCCCATTCTTCTCAGAGTCAGCCACAGTTTGTTATGGTCCACACAGTCAAACGCCTTTGCATAATCAATGAAGCATGGAGAGACATACCTCTGGTATTCCTGGCTTTCAACCAAGATCCATCTAACACTAGCTACCATGACCCCTTCTAAATCCAGCCTGGAATTCTGGCAGTTCTTCAGCAGAATCTTGCTTGCATATGAAATCAACGATATTGTTCTATAGTTTCCACACTCTGTTGGCTCACCCTTGTTTGGAATAGGAACAAATACAGATCTCTTCCAGCCAGTTGGCCAAGTGGTTGTTCTCCAGATTTCTTGACACAACTTGGTGAGTACGTCCAGGGCAGCATCTGTTAACCAAAATATGTCAATTGGTATACCATCTATTCCTGGAGCCTTATTTTTTGCTATTTCCTTCAAAGCACCTTGAACTTCTTCATTACCATAGGCTCTTGCTCATATGTTGTTTCATTAAATTCTTCTGTGTCTGCCAATTACTTTTGATACAGTGACTCAGTATATTCCTTCCATCTTCTTTTGATACCTCCTGGATCATTTAATACTCTGCCTGAAGCATCCTTGATTATAGCAACTCGAGGTTTGAATCTGTTCTTCAGTTCCTTGAGCTTAAGAAATGCTGAGCAAGTTCCACCCTTTTGGTTTTCTGACTCCAGCTCCTTGCACATTTCATTGTAATATTTTACTTTGTCATCTCGCACTGCCTTTTGAAATCTTCTGTTTAGCTCTTTAGTATCTTGAATTCTTCCTTGTGCTTTGGCTTCTCTGCGCTCCAGTGTAATCTTCAGAGTTTCTTCTGACATCCATTTTGGTCTTCCTCTTCTGTCTTTGTAATGACCATTTGCACTCTTCCTGGATGATACTCTTAATATCCTCCCACAACTCATCTGGTCTTCACTCATTCATGTTCAAGGCCTCAAACCTGTTCTTGAGATGGTTCTGAAATTCAGCAAAGCCAACACCCGCCTCCCCATTCATACAGGTAAAAAGCGGAGGACTCTCGAGGCTGTGTGAAACTGGGTCGGAAACTCAGTCGCGGGACGGAAACTCAGTCGTGGGATGCTTAGAAAGGGCAGAATATAGAGAGGATAAATTGAGGTTTTTAGCAATTTCACCTTGTTTGGGTCCACAATCAACACTCTTAGTACTAGGATTCAGGAAATCAAAAGACAAATTGCATTAGGGAAATCTGCTGCCTAGCACCCCTTCAAAGTGCTGAAGAGCAATGATGTCAGTCTAGAGACTAAGGTGTGCTTGATTCAGGCACATTTTTTCAAGTCTTTGCAATTGCTTGCTATGCATCAGAAGAGCTGGACAATGACCAAGGATGATAGAAGAAGAATCAATGTCTTTGAGTTGTGGTGCTGAAGAAGAGAATTGACACAGTAACTGGCATAATGGGGAGAGGTGTATCAGAGACAGTGAGACTAGGTGAGGATAGAGTGAGTTCACACCTACTGAACATTGGCTCGCTATGAGTCACAGGTGACTTGATGGCACATAAAATCAACAATTATACTAGGATAAATTATCAGTAACTGAGTATATCTTAAGACTTTTCCATCCATATCCCACAGAATATGAGCTGTGAAACGCTGGTTAGCAGTCTGTATTGTGTAAAGTGCCGTAGAGTTGAATCCAAGTCCTAGTGACCCTGTGGGCCACAGAACGAAGTCTTGCTAGATCCTGTGTAAGTTTCACATTCTTCACGTGTCTAAGCTCATTGCTGGAGTCATGTAAAAGTTCCTTTCATTGTGGAGCTTCCTTTCCTTCACTGGCCCTCTATTTTCCCAGCACGATGCCCTCTTCCAATGACAGGTGCCTACTGACAATGTGCCCGGCATGAGATGAGGTTTCCTATCCTTATCTTAATTATCATGAAGGAGCGTCCTGCCTACACTTCTCCAAGACAGATTTGTTTGGTCTTTTAATCACATGGTATATCAGTACCCTTCTCCAACACCACAATTCAAAGGCCTCAGTTATTCATTTTTTTACTTTTATCATTGTTTTATTTATTTTTTCCCCCAACAGGGTTCATATTATTTTTAAGAAGGAAGAAAAATATACAAAGTTTTGAGACAAAAATAAATTTAAAACTCAAGTCAGGTGACACTTCAACAAGGCTTTTTTTTTAATGTCCACATAAGTAAGTGGGAAAGATCTGGGCAAAAAGGCAGGATAATGATGGGCAATGTCCAATGGTGATTACTTTATAAAATATAATGCACGAAAGTGATTTTATGAAACAAAATGTGAATGAAGAACGGTGTGAAACACAATGTATACAAACTTTGTAAGTAAACCAACAAAAAAATCATGAAATGAAAGTGTGTGTTATATATATTTGGGTGGGGGGAAGGTACACAGAAAACTCCAGAGGGAATTTCGAGAAGAAAAAGAGAAGTACAAAAAGCTGGAGTCAGACAATAAAGAGAGAAGAACTCACTCTGCATTTCTCAAATTTGAAAACAAATTTAAACCTCAAGTTGCAATTTTTAAAGATATTATAAGTAAAATCTTTAATGATCTAGGAAGCATCAAAAGTAGATGGAAGGAAGACAAAGAGTCACTGTATCAAAAAGAATGTGTTGTTGTTAGGTAAAATTGAGTTGCATATGACTCACAGCGTCCCTATAAACAAAAGATCTGAACTCTGTTCTATCCTGCGCCATCCTCACATTTTCCGACACACAAGAGCCGCTGCAGCAGTCACCATGTCAGTCCACCTGGTTGACGGTCCTCCTTTCCTTTGCTGACCCTCCACTCTTCCCAGCATCGTGTCCCTCTCCAACGAATAGTCCCTCCTAGCAACATGCCCAAAGGATGTAAGGCAAAATCTCATCATTCTTGCCTCCAAAGAGCACTCTGGCTGCAGTCTCTCCAAGATATATCTGTTCTTTTGGCCATCCATGGGATGTTCAGAGCTCTTCTCCAACACCACAGCTCAAAGGTGTCAATTCTTTTTCTGTCATCCTTGTTCATTGTCTATTTCTCAGATGCATAGCAAGTGATCAGAAAGACTATGGCCTGAATCAGACACACCTTTGTCTTCAAATTGACATCATTACTCCTCAATAATTTAGAGAGGTCTCTAACTGAAGATTTTTCATTCTAATGCATCTCCTTATATCCTGAGTGCTGCCCATTCACTCTGCCAAACATGATGTCCCTCTCCAAGGACCAGTCCCTCCTTGCAACATGCCCAAAATATGTCAGAAGAAGCTTCAGAATCCTTGACTCCAAGGAGTGGTCTGGTCTCACCCTCTCCAGGACAAACCTGTTTGTTCTTCAAGCAGTCCAGCTCCAGCACCACAGCTCAAAGGCATCAATTCTCGTTCTATCATCCTTATTCATTGTGCAACTCTCTGATGCATAACACGTAATTGCAAAGACTATAGCCTGGATCAGGCGCACCTTAGTCTCCAGCCTGATGTTGTCGCTCTTCAGTACTCTTGAGAGGTCCCTCACAGCTGACTTTCCCAATGCAATTCGTCTCTTGATTTCCTGGCTGCTGCTACCAAGAGTGCTGACTGTGGAGTCAAGTAAACTAAAACTGTTAACTATCTCAATCTCTTCCCCATCCATATTGATGCTGCCAGTTGGCCCGGTGGTGAGAATCTTTGTTTTCTTGATGTTGAGCTTCAATCCATACAGGAGGCTGCAGTCCTTGACCTTCTGTAGCAAGCGCTTCAGGTCCTCCTCAGTTTCAGCAAGCAGGGTTGTGTCATCTGCATAACGCAGGTTGTTGATGAACCTTCCACCAATCCTGATGCCACATTCCTCCTCATACAGCCCAGCATCTCGGATGATCTGTTCTGCATACAGATTGAAAAGGTGTGGAGACAAAATACATCCCTGATGAACCCCCTTCTTGATTTTGAACCATGTAGTGTCTCCTTGCTCTGTTCTGATGACTGTCTCTTGGCCCAAGTATAGGTTTTATCATTAGCACAATCAAATGTTCTGGGATTCCCATTCTTCCCAGAGTCAGTCACAGCTTGTTGTGATCCACACAGACAAAAGCCTTTGCATAGTCAATGAAGCACAGATAGACATTCTTCTGGTGTTCTCTGCTTTCTGCCAAGATCCATCTAACATTAGCTATAATATCCCTAGTACCACGACCTCTTCTAAATCAGCCTGCACATCTGGCAGTTCTCTGTTGACATATTGTTCCAGTCAAGAGTGGGAGGAAGTTCTTGTAATCCACATCATAATACAGACACATGTGAAGGATTTGTGGCTGGAGGTTACTAAAATACTCATAAATCATTAGTTGTTGTTGTTATGTGCCATCAAGTTGCCTGTGACCCATAGCGACAACAGCTCTGAATCCTGTCCTATCTGGAGCCAATCTTATCATCTCCAATACCCTTAATCACATTTCTTTAGTTACTGAGTCCATCTATCTCATCCTGGGTCTTCCTATTCTGTGCTGTCCCTCCACCTTTCCAAGCATGATGTTCTTCTTCAAGGACTGATCCCTCCTGGCCACAGGCCGAAAGTACATGGGATGCAGTTTCAAGTTCCTTGCCTCCGAGGAGCAACTTGGTTCCAGCCTCTCCAAGACAGAAATGTTTGTTCTCCTGGCAGCCAAGATATGGTCAACCTTCTTCTCCAGCACCACACCTGAAAGGCATGGATTCTTCTTCTATCATCCTTAGTCATTGTCCAGCTCTATGATTCAGTGACCTTACGAAAAACAGATTTGAATCTTGCCCTGTCTTGGGCTATCTCTACCATACGATCTATTAATGCCAGGAAACAAAACAGCAACAAAAATGAAGAGTTGGATAGACACTTCACAAAAATCATCCAATGAGTCAAGAAGGCATCTGAAAATCTTCTACCTTTCTTTAGTCATCATGAAATCACAAATTAAAGCTGCAATTTAATACTCATATACATTCATCAGAATGTTTCAAGTTAAAAGATATATAATAAGAAGTTGTGGCAAATAATTCAAATATACAAACTTTTACACCTTGTTGATAGGACTGTAGTTGGTACAACCTCAATGGGAAATCATTTGGAAGAATTATCTGAAGTCCAAAAAAAGTTGTTTATGAACTCCTGCTGAGACAACATCAGCGTCAGTGCCACTACGTTTTTTAAATTATCATTCTTCATAATGTTACACATACTTTTTATGATCCACTGAGTTAAATATTTTTCAAGAAAACATAGGTAAACACATTTCTATGCTTCTTTATTTTCAGTCAAGATCCATCTGACATCATGGATCAGACGCCCCTGCTTCCACGTTCTCTTCTGAATCCAGCGTGAGCTTCTGCCACTTACTGTGTTCAGGTTGCTCCTGCACATAAATCAAGGCAGTTGTTTTAGTAAAGCAAGAGGATATTACACTGTCAACACTCAGAGAAATGGCTATCAATCCATAGCCTTTCCTCATACTTATTCAGCTTGTACGCTGAGCAAATAACCTAAGAATCTGGCACACATGGAGAACAACACGGCATCAGGACAGGAGGAAGATTCACTAACAACTCGCAAAATGCCTATCCCACAACCATGTTTGCGGAACACGAGGAACACGTGAAGCATTTACTGCTGAAAGTCAAAGACCGCAGTCTTTGGCATGGATTTCAAACAAAATTCCTCACGACTCCTCACATCTCTAAAAATGGAGAACAGACTGCAGTCGTTGAAGATGTCATTTTACTAGGACCCACTGTCCATGCTCATGGAGGTTGTCGGTTGGTGCCATTGAGACAACTGCTGCCCGTAGCCATCTAGGAACCCTATCCAATCCTGCCTATGGAAGTAGCTCTCAAAAAACAAAACAAAACCCCAAACAAACAAAGAGTCAAAGAAAACACTTCATTGGACAAGCAAGCTACAAAAGAATTCTTTAAAGTAGTGGAAGAAAGAAAAGTCCCACCTTGAGGAGGAAGTTGTTTCTGGCCCATGCCTTAATATGTAAAAGTTGGACAAAAATAAGAGAAATTGAAAAAGAAATGATGACTTTGACTCGTGGTATTGGTGGGAAAGAACTTGAATGTGCATGGGCTGCCAGAAGGATGACGAAATCTTCCGCGGAAGAAGTAGCATCAGCAGGCTTCTTAGAAGTAAGGATGACAAGATTTTTCTCTCGCCTTGAACGTGTCATCTGGAGAGACTCATCTCTGGAGGAAAACAAGTAGGTCAGAAAGGAAGAAGCTTCCCTGATGGATGGACTGACTCAGGGCCTCCAACACAAAGCTGGGGCTCCGCAGGGATCCTGGGGCTGGCGTGGGACCATGACTGCTCAGCCAGACAGCGACAAGCTGTTATGTGATAGAAATGCATACGCTTCGCTTCTCCACAGACACAAAGTTTATAAGAATACTATTCATTATAGCTTAAAACGAAAAATTCCCCAAATGCCCATCAACACTGGAGTGAATAAATCAACTGTACTATATTCATACAGTGACACATTCACAGCAAGGAACTCAATAATCTATAACAACATGCAAAAATATGAATGATCACATAGCAAGCGAAAACAGCCAGGCAAAAAACGAAAAGAGTGCATGCAGCATGATTATGTTTATATAAAGCACAAAAAGATGCAAACCGATTTATGAAGTTACAAGTCAAGATAGTGGCTTCCCCTGAGGGTGGGATGTGACCTGATAAGGGACTGCGTGCTTTGGGATGCTGGCAGGATTCTGCTTCTTCAGCCAGGTGCTGGATAAGCGAATATGCTCAGACTGCGGAAAATCAAGAGTTACTTTATGTCGTGAGCCTCTTTCTATCCTGTTCTACACGTCCCTAAGATGCTGACTTTAAAACAGTCATTCTCATTTATGATAAAAACTACAGTGCAAAACTAACTAGACCAAATGGATTGAGTCACTATATAGAGGAGAAGCTCACTGAAGACCTCATCAGCCAGGTGACTGAGGTCAAGAGCAACAAGGACAAATTTTATTACATCATGGTCATGTGCCCTGGGGATCATGTGAGTAAGAATGATATCCCCTCCCCCAGCCCAGCCCCCACGCTGTGGTCTTCATACTATAAACCTGTAAGAAAAGCCTCATGAGAGAAACATCAAATTTCCAAGGAGGCAAAAGCTTTAGAGAATTGATAGTGGATGGCAGGGGGAAAGAAATAACACAGAAATGAACAAGAAATGCCGAGAGGATGTGGTGAGAGCAGAACGCTCTGTCACTGCTGGTGGGAATGTGTGGTACTATCACTGTGGAAGGCACTTTTGTGTTTTCTTTTTTTTTTTTACTTTTGTGTTTTCTTAAACTGTTGAAAATAGATTTACCATTTGATCCAGATTTCCACTACTCAGAAGATACTCATTAATATTAATTGCAGCATTAGAGGGAAGCGGCTAAGACCAGGCACCACAGAGGACCTCCACAACAGCTTCTGACACGCCTCCAGGTAACAAGCTCCAAGGCGGAGCCGGAACCGGTTGGGCCCTCGGGCCAAGAAGAAAAACACAATCTATACAGGAGTTCTACAGGACACATCACCTTCCCTTCAGAGACAGTACAAGTAAACTTAAGA
>NW_006399814.1:4222557-4223219 GCF_000299155.1 Elephantulus edwardii | reverse complement strand
GCCAAAATATGACTTTAATTTCATACCACCTGAATTTCAGAATCATCTCAGGAACAGGTTTGAGGCCTTGAACACTAATGAGCGAAGACCAGGTGGGTTGTGGGAGGATGTTAAATGTATCATCCAGGAAGAGTGCAGGCGGTCATTACAAAGAAGAGGAAGAAAAGACCTAAATGGATGTCAGAAGATACTCTGAAGATTGCACTGGAGCGCAGAGAAGCCAAAGCACAAGGAAGAATCCAAGACGCTAAAGAGCTGAACAGAAAATTCCAAAAGGCAGCACGGAATGACAAGGCAAAATACTACAATGAAATGTGCGAGGAGCTAGAGTCAGAAAATCAAAAGGGCAGAACTCGCTCCGCATTTCTTAAGCTCAAGGAACTGAAGTACAAATTCAAACCTCGAGTTGCTACAATCAAGGATGCGTTAAGCAGAATGTTAAATTATATAGGAGGTATTAAAAGAAGATGGAAGGAATATACTGAGTTATTGTATCAAAAGGAATTAGCAGATACAGAAGAATTTAATGAAATAGCATTTAAGCCAGAGCCTATGGTAATGGAGGCAGAAGTTCAAGCTGCTTTGAAGGAAATAGCAAAAAATAAGGCCCCCGGAATAGATGGTATACCAATTGAAGTATTTCAACTAACAGATGCTGCCGT
>NW_006399814.1:4215853-4221441 GCF_000299155.1 Elephantulus edwardii | reverse complement strand
AGAATATTGAATGTACCATGGACTGCCAAGAAAACAAACAGATTCATCCTAGAGAGGGTTAAACCAGGCTACTCCTTGGAGGCGAGGATTCTGGGGCTTCACCTGACATACTTTGGACACGTTGTAAGGAGGGACAGGTCCTTGGAGAGGGACCTCATGCTTGGGAGGGTGGAGGGACAGCACAAGAGGGGAAGACCCTCT
This sequence comes from Elephantulus edwardii, assembly GCF_000299155.1. Taxonomy (NCBI): domain Eukaryota; kingdom Metazoa; phylum Chordata; class Mammalia; order Macroscelidea; family Macroscelididae; genus Elephantulus; species Elephantulus edwardii. The sequence continues at coordinate 4,221,240 of NW_006399814.1, read as the reverse complement.
ATGAGGTGGATTGATTCAGTGACTGGGGTAATCGGGATGGGTGTGTCGGAGGCAATGAGATTGGCGCAGGACAGAGCAGGGTTTAGGGCTGTTGTACATAGGGTCGCTATGAGTCGCAAACAACTCGAGGCACATAACAAAAACAACAAAGCAGCATTATTAACAATAGTAAAGAGATGGAAGTAATCCAATTTCCCATCAATAAACAAATACATGGAGAAACTGTGATACATCCACACAACTTTGAAGCAATGACAAACGACAGACTTTGTGAAGCCTTTCAGAGCACGGATGTCTTTTAGGACGTTGTGTTACTTACTGTAGAGTCAGAAGAGACACATAGTTGACCCTCCAGTGGGTTTTCAGAGGCAGGAAACTGCAGTGGAGGAGACTACCATCCTTCTCCCACAGAGCAGCTGGTGGATTCGAATCACGTATCAGTTGGTGGATTTGAACTGTGTTCCTTCGAGTTGGCAGAACGATTCACTAAGTCATCAGCATTCCCTTAGAGGGCATTATGCTGAGTGAAAAGAGTCAACCAAAGACTACTGCTACATAAAGTAGTGAAATGTGTACACACAGACAGAATCAATCTAGCGTGGTTACTGAGGAGGCAGGGAGCGGAAAATTAATGGATGGACAAGCAACACTTTGCTGGAACGGGTGAGCTGAAGGATATTGTGGACTAACTAGACAATCAGATATTGTGTGTAAGGTAATTAGTGTTGTGGAATAAAGTGTACATGATTGATTAGGAATGGATGGTAATATGCTTTGTAAACTTTCACACAAATCATGACAGAAAGGTTAGGAAATGAATAACCAGTGCTCCTCATACGACCTTTTCTCCTGAGGTAGGTCGCCACAAAGAAACTTCTCCTACATGTGACCCTTTCCCCAAGCAGCTCACTGTGACCAGAGAGATCCCTGTTACTGAACACGTGACTCTAACCCTTCCCTCAGTCTTCCAAGAGAACGTGCTCTCATAAAAAAGAAAAAATAATTACAGAAGGAATCACATCAGATTGAGGCAAAGATTTTTTTTTTAAAAAGAAGCAACAAGATAGGAATAAATATGTGGCAATCTAAATTCGTTCACCAGAAAAATATTTCTATGACAATGATAAAAATTTATCCGCATATACGACCACAAATAAAACACAAAATGACAATTAGTTGAGATGATTTCTTTATAAAACCAGAGCTCAGTTAAAAAGCGATTACACCAAAAGATGCTCTGCATAAAGACAGATGAGATGCAGGCTGGTTGCATTCAGAATAGAAGTTGAAGGGGTTACGTTCAGAATAGAAGTTGAAGAGGAAACAGCGAAAATGCAGGCGTGGTGGAGGCCCTGTGGGGCAGAGTTACTGGGACATGTTCCCTCTCTTGCTTTTCAGTTGAATTGTTGAAAAAGCACACAATAACAAACGCACCAAGTCAACAATGTCTACACGTGTAATTCAGTGACATGCGAAGTGCTCAAGTTCTGCACCACTTCTCTTGTTCTTCAAAATTGCTCCTTTTCTGTGAACATAAAGTCACTGATTCCCACGCTTTTCCTTTAGCCTTTCAAGTGGATGTTTTCAATTTGATGCCATACAGATAGTTCTTTAAAATAATACATGGCATACATACGTCCTTAACGGTTTAAGTGAAACCAGTTATCCGTGTGATGCTAAGACTTTAGGAAGTATTTTTTTGGCCTAAGGTTTAGATATCAACCAATCCTATGGTCTATTGGCAAGAAGCCGTGCTGCAATCCCAAAGACATACAGTTCAAGGCCACCAGGCGCTCCATGGAGGAAGGATGAGCAGGCTCCTCCCATGTGATTAACTGCCTCTGAAAACCTGTCAGCTGTGAGTTGGTTCCGATTCTATGGTACACAACAACAACAACAAAAGGTTTAGATTATTCCAGGGCAATCAGGACTTTTGGGAGTTTATTTAGCCTCCACGGCTCCAGAAAATCTGGGCTCCATGAGGATTTTGAGTTCTATTTTATATCCCACTGTCCTCGTGTTCTGTTCTTGTCTGGCTTGGATTCCATGCTTTAATACTAGAATCATCTCTTAAATAGAACCTCAAACCCCTTTCTCCTTTCTTCTAGATAATAATGCATGAAGAAGCCACAACATCTAAATCCACCTCTCCAGTTTCACTCAAACTGCTGCAGCCATGCTGTCTGTTACACTCCCGTTCAGCAGTCTCCGTGGCTGATTGATCCGCCCTCCACACTGGCGTGAGAGCCCCTTGATTTGAGGTTCCACTCAGCTCTCTGTTAACCATATTTCCGAGTCATTCATTCACTCATATTTCAACAGACGCTTCCACAATGTCTTCTTTCCTTGTTGTTGTGTATTGTCAAATCTGAACCTGACCCATAGCAGACGTTCCAGTGGATTTTCAGAGACAGTAAATCATACAGTGTTGGGCTATCTTTCTCCCATGAAGCAACTGGTTGATTGAAATCACTGTTGTGTTGGAAGTGAACTCCTTACCACTAAGCCACCATATAAAAAAAAATTTAAAAATGCCCAGCAGTTTACATCCAGCTTTCAAGTAAATAAAACCAACTTACCCTGCATAATCCAACTACTCCAAGGTGGAAACTCACACTCAGGCAGGACCCAACCGACTTTTAAATACAAAGGCCCGCCCACCAGGCCCTGATTGCTTAAACAAGAGGCTTCCAGCCTACCACTGATTGTTAACAAAACCAAAACCAGCCAATCAGCTTACATTTGATTGCTAACGAAATAAAAAACTGTCCAGAAGTTCCACCAGGATTTAGAAGAGATGTGGCACCAGGGATATCATTGCTGATGTCAGATGTGTCCTGGCCGAAAGTAAAGAATATCAGAAGAATGTCTTTTAGTGCTTTATTGACTATGCATTTGACTGTGTGGATCATAACACGCTGTGGCTGCCAATGAGAAGAATGGGAATCCCAGAGCACTTGATTGTCCTCATGTGAAACCTACACCTGGACCAGGAGGCTACTGTGCAAACAGAGCAGGGGAGCACTGCATAGTTTCAAATTGAGAAGGGAATGTGTCAGGATTGCATTCTCTCTCCACATTTATTCAATCTGTATGCTGAGCAAATTATCCGAGAAGCTGGACTCTCTGAAGAGCAGTGTGGCATCAGGATTGGAGGGAGACTCATCAATAACCTGCATTATGCATATGACACAACCTTGTTTGCTAAAAGTGTAGGGAGCTTGAAGCACTTGTTGCAGAAGATCAAGTTATGCCACCGTCAGTATGGATTGCATCTTAAAATCAAGAAAATAAAGATTCTTACCACTGCACCAATAAACAACATCCTTATGGATGGAGAAGAGATCGAAATTATCAACAGCTTCATCTTGCTTGCGTCTACAGTTAACACCCTTGGTACTAGCAGTCGGGAAATAAGGAGACACCCTCACTGAGAAAATACGCAGTTAGAGACTGCTGCAAATTATTGAGGAGTAATGATGTCAGTTTGAGGACTAAGGAGTATCTGATTCAGGTGATAGTCTTTCAGATTACTTGTTATGCATCTGAGAGCTGCCCAATAAATAAAGATTACAGAAAAAGAATTGCTGTCTTTGAGCTATGGCACTGGAGAAGAACAGTGACCATCCCATGGACGGCCAAGAGAATAGATATGTCTTGGAGAGGAGGGTGCAGCTGGAATGCATTTTGGAGGCAAGAATGGTGAGACTTTGCCTCACATACTTTGGGCATGTTGCTGGGAGGGGTTATTCCTCGGAGAAGGACATGCGTCAGGGAAGGGTGGATGGTCAGTGAAGGAGAGGAAGACCCTTGACCAGGTGGATTGACACAGTGACTGCTGCAAAGGGCTCTTGTTTGTGTGTCAGGAAGTATGAGGATGGCACAGGATAGAACAGGGTTCAGATCTTTTGTTCATAGGACCGCTATTATTCATACTTGGCTTAACGGCACATAACAAGAACAACAATAAGCCACCAGTGGCCTTTTTTTAAAAGCATTCAATCTAATCTAAATACACTATCTCTTAGTTCATAAAGAAACTGAAAACAATCACAAAGGGACTTCTACCTACGATTATCAAACCAATAGTTTTGTCTTCCTTGGTCAAATACCTCACCTTCCTATATATTTCTAACCAGAGTAAATTCTTCCCTCATCAACTGTCTAAAGGCATTTAATTATGCGGATCACAGCAGACTGTGGCTCATGTTGAAAAGAATAGGAATCTCAGAATACCCAATTGTGCTTATGCAAAACTTATATCTAGACCAGGAAAATATTGTTTAAACAAAGCAAGAGTACAATCAGGCATGCTTCAAAATCAAGAAAGTAGTGTGTCCAGGATGTATCCTTTCTCCATATCTTTGCAATCTATATGCAAAGTAAATCATTCAGGAGGCTGAATTTCATGAAGAAGAATGTGGCAACAGGATTGGAGGAAGATTGATCAACAACCTGCTTTATGCAGCCGACACAGGTTTATTCACAAAAACTGAGAAGGATTTAAAAGTGCTTACTGCACAAAGTCCAAGACTGCAGTCCTCAACATGGATTGCATCTCAATATCAAGAAAATAAAACCCTTACCACTGGGCCAATTGTTGTTGTTGTTTGAGTGCCGTTGAGTCATAGATGACTCACAGCTACCCTATAAACGAAAGACCTGGACACTTGTATAACTTTCTTCATTTCTCCAAGTTCATAGGGTTTCCAGAGGCAATTTTTTTCAGAAGTGGATGCCACTCCTGCTTCCAAGCTTGTTTTCATTGGGGAGCTCCACCAAACACTGTCCATCATAGGTAACCACTATCACATTTAACTCATCAGTGTCACAGTGTTCGGCATCACAGCAACCACAAGTTATCTCTGTACAGCAAATGAACAGACTTGGTCAAATGGTAGTATCATAATAAATGGAGAAAAGATGGAAGTTGTTGGTAATTTCATCTTGCTTGGAAACACTATCAATATCCTCAGCATCAACAATCAGGAAATCAAAAGATAAGCTCCATTGGGAAAAATCTGCTGTCAAGGATCTCTCCAGAGTGCTAAAGAGCAATGATATCAGTTTAGAGACTAAGGTGTAGCTGGTCCAGATTATGGTCTTCTCAATTGGTTATTATGCATCAAAGATCTGAGCGATAAATATGGATGACAGGAGAAACAATGCCTCTGAGTAGTGGTGCTGGAGAAGGGTATTTAATATACCATGGACTGCCAAGAGAACAAACATGTCTGTCCTGGAGAGTGTGAAACCAGTTTGCTCTGTCGCGGCAAGAATTTTGAAGTTCTGTCTCACATACTTTGGGTACATCACCAAGAGGGGCCAGTTGGACGTCATATTTGGAAGGTTAGACTGTCAGTGCAGAAAATGAAGATCCTGGATGA
>NW_006399814.1:4209650-4212253 GCF_000299155.1 Elephantulus edwardii | reverse complement strand
AGTTCTGGAAAATAGAAGCCAATAGTATATACAAAAAAATAATTCATCATGTCCAAGTGGGATTTGTAACAGGTAGGCAAGGATAGTTCAACATACTAAAAATAATCAATGTAATTTATCATATTAACAAAGCAAAGAACAAGGACTCCATGATCCTACCAATAGATACAGAAAAGGCCTTTGACAAAATCCAATACGCCTTTTTTAATTAAGACCCTCAAAATGACAGGAATAGAAGGGAATTTCTTCAACACAGTACAAAGTATATATGTACCTCTCGCAAGACCTGCTCCTCTTGTGAGACCCACTCCACTCATGAGACCTGCTCTTGGGGTACTTGACCTTCACTCTGCTGCAAGACAACAAGGCCTGTGTAGGATGGTGGGCCCAGGAACGTCTTCCAGCTACCGCTTGCCCAATGTCTTCTAAAGGCTGCAACCAAGCCCAAGCTGGCAACAGAACCACTGCCTTCCAGGGAGAGGGGCTGCAGTTTTACACTGCTAAGCTGCCCGCAGCACTAGAAAGCTACCCCCATCACCTGGAGACCCCACTGCTTGGAGATCACCCAGCTGACACCCCTGCTGTCCAGGGCCAGAAGCACCAATATCACAGGTACTTTGGGTGAAATACCACTACATTATGTCTAGCTAAATTATGTGGGATTTCTTAAACTCAAGCTGAAGAGACCAGGTGGAGGCATGGTTTCAGAAGGGCAACGGTCATCCCACTCCTGGTTGACTAGTCTTCCCTAGAAAGGAGTATCAATATACAGGTCCTTCACAAACATTGCCAAAACCTAGGTCATTATATAGTCACAATAACCTAGTACCCCTAAGACTCACATAATGTCAAGAAAGCAGCAGTTTGCCTTAGTCATCATAAAAAATACATGAATAAATAAACCTTCTCCTAAAAAGACAGACCCAATGAACACCTCAGATGTAGAAAACCAGAAGAAATATGTTGATGTGGAGTTGTTTGAACAGCTACAGAAGAAAATGAAAATGATGGAAGAAACAATGGGAGTCATTAAGAGAACAAAGACCCCAGAGACAGTAATCTGGAAAAAACCAAATTGATGAGGAGCAAGTTGAACCGCTATGGAAGAAAATGCAAAAAATAAAAGAAAGAATTGATAGTATAGATAAAGAGGTACAATAACTTAAAGAACATCACAAAACAGGGAGGGTACAACCAACACAGTGCTGTAAATAACAGAAAAGCATGAAAATGCAGTCCAGAGTATTAAGACAGAAATGATAGAATTATCCAACATGCTGGTGGGACAAAAAGTGGACCTGAAGAGATGGAAGAGAGAATCAGTGAGCTGGAAGACAAGAGCCTCACTGGAAACATACTAGAAGAAAAAGCAGAGATGAGATGTAAAGACGATGAAGAAAACTTTAGAGTCATGTGGGATGACATCAAAAGAAACAACTGGAATTCCAGAACATGAGAGTGACAGGGAAGACAATGAGAATATCATGGGAGAAGTACTAGAAGCAAACTTCTCTGGTATTTTGAAGAGCAGGGATATTCACATTCAAGGAGCATAGCGAAAATCAAATAGACTAGACCCAAAAAGGAAAACATTAAGACTTACTATATTAAGTCAAATTCTCCAAATTAAAAAATAAGGATAGAGTACTGAAAGCAGCGTGGGGAAAACAGTCCCCTACAAAGGGGAAATAATTAGATTAAGTTCTGATTTCTCCGCAGAAACCATGCAAGATAGAAGACAATGAGATGGCATATACAGAAAATGGAAAGAAAACAACTGCCAGCCAAGGATGCTATACTCAGCAAAGCTCTCCATCAAATATGAAGGAGAAATTAAGATCCTTTGCAGAAAAGAAGAAACTTAAGGAATTTGTAAAAACAAAACCAAAACTACAAGAAATTTTATGTGAAGTCCTTCACATGGAGATGTCAAAGGAAGGTGGATAGAAACAACCAGAAACAACTGAAAAAGAAGCAAGCCAAAATGGTAAAAGTAAAAACTGGCTTAACAATAATCATACTTAATGTGAATGGACAAAATGCACCAATCAAGAAGAGCAACAGAATAGATAAAAAAACCAAAGCCCATCAATATATTGCCTACAAGAGACACATCTAAAAAAATAGAAAGACTCAAAAACAAAGGCTGGAAAAAAATATATACCAAGAAAATTAAAACCACAAAAAAGCAGGAGTTGCAATATTTATCTCTGATAAAAAAAGACTTCAGAACAAAAACCACCATCAAAGATAAGGAAGGACATTACATATGGATTAAAGGCACAATAGATCAAAAAGGCATAACCTTGGTCAACACTTACGCAACAAATGATGTTGTTGTTGTTATGTGACATCGAGTCACTTGCAACTCATAACGACCCTATGTACAAGAGCCCTAAATGCCATTGTATCCTGTGCCAACCTTGCCGTCTCAAACACATTCATTCCCACCACTCCACCCACAGAATCGATCAATCTCATCGAGGGTCTTCCTCTCCTGCACCGTCCCTCCACTCTACCAAACATGATGTCCCTCTCCAAGGACCAGTCCCTCCTTGCAACATGCCCAAAGTATGTCAGATGAAGCTTCAGAATCCTTGACT
>NW_006399814.1:4206305-4209161 GCF_000299155.1 Elephantulus edwardii | reverse complement strand
AAGCAGCGTTGTGGCACCTGCATAACACAGGTTGTTGATGACTCTTCCACCAATCTTGGTGCCACATTCCTCCTCGTACAGCCCAGCGTCTCGGATGATCTGTTCTGCATACAGATTGAAAAGGTATGGAGACAAAATATGATAGACTTGAAAAAGAAATAAAACAATGGTTAACTGAATTGAAGAAAAAAGAATGGACAGCACAATAGTGACAGGAGGTTTCAACTCCAAAGGATAAATCAGCTTAAAACAAAGTTAACAAAGATGCACAAGCGCTAAACTATAAAATCAGGGAACTTGACCTTGTGGATGTATTCAGGGCACTGCACCAACTAAAACTCTATTCACTTTCTTCTCAAGTACACATAGTACATTCTCCACAATCAATCAAATGTTAGGACAAAAAAACAAGCCTCCACAAATTAAAACAAACAAACATTAAAATAATACAATGGATCTTCTCAGATCACAATGCCATAAAACTAGAAATTAACCACAGGAGGATAAAGCTTACAAACCCCCCCAAGTGGAAACTGAGTAACTTTATACACCATTAGGTTATAAAAGAAAGTTTACAAACTCCTACAGGGCCTGCACAAGAAAAAGACTGATGACTACAAAATGGACAAAAGACATGGAAAGAATTTTCATGGAGGAAGATATTTGGATGGCTAACAGACATATGAAGAAATGCTCACAATATTGCCAACAAGAAAGACGCAAATCAGAAACATGGAAAGACTTTTCACAGAGGAGAACATTCGGATGGCAAACAGACACATTAAGAAATGCTCAAAATCACTGGTAATAAGAGGGATGCAAATCAAAACCACAATGAGATAGCATCTCACCCCAGTAGCAGTGACAAAATCTAGCAGGGCAGCAAGTAATAAATATTGTAGAGGATGTGGAAAGATAGGAAGGAACTCTTATATGTTGCTGGTGGGATTGCAAAATGTTACAATCACACTGGAAGGTAGTTTGGTTCTTCCTCAGAAAGCAGAACATAGAAATTCCGTATGACCCAGCTATTCCACTGCTTGAAATATATCCCGTGAAAATTAGAACTGGGGTACAAACGAACACTTGTACACCAATGATTATAGTAACATTGTTCACCATTGCAAGAACATGGAAACAGCCCAAATGTCCAACCACAATCAAATGGACTGAGAAATTATGGTACATTCACATAATGCAATATTACACAGCATGCAAAAGCAAAGATTTTGTAAATCACTACCTAACTTGGGAGGGAATGGAGATCATTTTGCTACATGAACAAACTCAGTCTTATAAGGACAAATACTGTGTGAGACGATTATTGTAGAATGTGTATGAGGATTCAAGGAGAGGAGGTTAGGAACAGAATGGAGAGGATGGGGGGGTGGCCGGTGTGGTTAATCATAGGGTCCTACAATGTAATGGGTGGAAGAAGGGGGAGGTAAAGGGAATGGGAAAAACCCAGTGTGAAAAATCATGTATATGAGCTTTGAAAGTAAACCAGTATAAAATAAAAATTTTATTAATTTTTTTTAAAAAAGGTATATATGCAAAACCAAGAGCCACCATCATTCTCAATGAAGAAAGACTAAAGGTATTCTCCTTGCAAACAGGGACCAGACAAGGATGTCCACTTTCACCAGGCTTATTCAATATAGGGAGCTCCAGTGGCCAAACGGCAAGGAGCTGTGCTGCAATCCCGAAGACAGTGGTTCAATTCCACCAGCTGCTCCCCAAGAGGAAGGTGGGAACTTTCCTCCTGTGAGATTAACTACCTCTGAAAGCCATGGGTCCATTCCAACTTGGTGGTACATAACAACGACATTCAATATTGTATTGTAAGTGCTTGATAGGGCAATAAGACACGAGAAGGAAATACAAGGCATCCAAATTTCCAAAATGTTGGTATAACTGTCACTTTATGCAGGTAATAATAAAACTGTACACAGAAAACGCCAAAGATTCAACAAACAACAGCCCTAGAAGATCAATTTAGCGGAGTCTGATTTAGCAAGCTGCAAGATCTATATACAAAATGAGTTGTCTTTCTCTACACCAACAAGTAAAAATGAGAGAAGAAATAAAGAAAACAATATTATTTGTGATTTCCAACCAACAATTGCCTGGTCTATCTTCTTGAAAAATGAGTTTTGTATCTGTATTGGGATTGCATTGAACATACAGGTTGCTGTTGGTAGGACTGTCATTTCCACTATGTTGAGTCTTTAGAACCATGAACAGGGAATATTTTCCCATTTAGTTAGGTCTCATTGTTTCTTGTAATAGTGTTTTATAGATTTCCTTACAAAGATCTTTGTGTCTCTCTTTTTTGTTCTCATGTATTTCCAATACAGATACCAAATCCATATTTCAAGGAGATAGAAAAGGCAATTGGCAGGTTTATTTGGAAAGGAAAGACATCTCAAAAAAAGTGAAACACTTCTGGAAAATAAAAATAAAGTGGAAGGCATAGCACTCCTTAGCCTTAAAACATATTACACTGCAGTAATAATCAGTAGAACATAGTATTGGTACAATGCCAGACACGTAGACTGATGAAATCAGATCAAGAACCTAAAAATTAACTAATCTGCCTATACTCAATTGGTATTTGATAAGAAATCAAAACCTATTAAATGGAGAAATTACAACCTCTTCAACAAATGGTGCTGGCAAAATTAGACATCTACCTACAGAAAGCGGAAAAATAATTGATATTTTAAATACACACACACACACACACACATATACATATATATGTATGTAGCGTGGCGTTAGGAGTGGCGGACGATCTAGCAACAATCTGCGTTATGCAGATGACACAACCCTGCTCGCTGAAACTGAGGAGGACCT
>NW_006399814.1:4190516-4205659 GCF_000299155.1 Elephantulus edwardii | reverse complement strand
TTAGGGCTGTTGTACATAGGGTCGCTATGAGTCACAAATGACTCGATGGCACATAACAACAACAACATATATAGGATACATACATCTATCTATATCTCTATCTCAACTCAAGGTAGATGAGAGATTAAGAGTAAAGGTCAAGACCATAAGGGTCATAAGAGACAAAATGGGACCAAATTTGGAAAGCCTCACCCATGGCATAAGTAAGCTTTCAAGTATAGCCAGAAATGCAAAACCAGGAAATGACAAAATTGATGAATGGGGCGTTCTAAAAATCAAGCCTCTGTGTGAATCAAAACCTTTTCACAATAGGGTGGAAAGAAAATCTGCACACTGGGGGAAAAAAATGGAAATGGCATTTTAGTCAAGTGTCTCGTAACCAAAGTTTACAGAATGTTACTGAGCCTCCCCCAGAAAATGGCTGGTAGACAAAAAACAAAATAGGCAAAAGACACCAAAATACAGACCTTTTACAGAGGAAGATATTTGGATGGCCAACAGATATGTGAAGAAATGCTCAAAATCACTAGCAATCAGAGAGATGAAAATAAAAGCCACAGTGAGATACCATCTCACCCCAGTAACAGTACCAAGGTTTAATAGGACGGCAAGCAATAAATGTTGGAGACAATGCAGGAAAATGGGAATGTTCATACATTGTTGGTGGGACTTTAAAATGGTACAATCACTCTGGAAGGCTGTTTGGGCTTTCCTAAAAAAAATTCTGAATATAGAAATCCCATTTACCCCCTTATTTCACGGCTAGAAATATACCCCAATGAAATGAGGACTGACATATGGACAGAGATATGTCTATAGCAGCATTATTTACCATACCAAGAATATGGAATAAGCCAAATCACCTATAAACAAGCATAGAGATTGAGAAATTGTGATACATTCACACAATGGATTACCACACAGCACTAAAAAAAAGTATTTTAAAAATATTCAGTATGGATTGAGGCTCAATGTCAAGAAAACAAAGATTCTCACCACTGGACCAATTGGGAGCATCAGGATGGATGGTGAAGAGATTGAGATTGTCAAGAACTTTAGTCTGCTTGGGTCCATGGTTAACACTCTTGGCACCCATAGCCAGGAAATAAAAAAAATATATTGCGATGGGAAAGTCTGCTCTTAGGGACCTCTCCAGGGTACTGAAGAGCCATGGTGTCACTCTGGAGACTAAGGTGCGTCTGATACAGGCTATGGTCTTTGCAATCACTTGCTATGCATCAGAGAGTTGGACAATGACTAAGGAGGATAGAAGGAGAATTGATGCCTTTGAACTGCGGTGCTGGAGAAGAGTATTGAATGTACCATGGACTGCCAAGAAAACAAACAGATTCATCCTAGAGAGGGTTAAACCAGGCTGTTCCTTGGAGGCAAGGATTCTGGGACTTCTTCTGACATACTTTGGACATGTTGTAAGGATGAACAGGCCCTTGGAGAGGGACAGAGGGTGGAGAGCAGGTTCAAGAGGGGAAGACCCTCTATGAGGTGGATTGATTCAGTGACTGGGGTAAATGGGATGGTGGGTCAGAGACAGTGCAATTGGCACAAGATAGAGCAGAGTTTAGGGCTGTTGTACATAGGGTCACTATGAGTCGCAAACGACTTGATGGCACATAACAACAACATAACATGGGAGAGGCTAGAGAGCATTCACTAAGTGAACTAACTCAGTCTTATAAGGACAAACATGACATAGACCATTATTATTGTAAAAAGATAATGATAACTAGTAAGATGTATATAAATACGTGTCCACAAAGGGTTAGGGAAAGGGAGCAGAACAAGGGGCGGGATAAAAAGCACTAGGAGAACAGAGCTAGTGGGCGGATGGGGCGAGGGGGTGTGAAGGAATAGAACAGACTTAATTAGGACTCAAAACCACAGGGCAGCAACATCAATCAAGAGTAATGAAGTGCATAAAATACAATATATATATGAATGATTGTATAAAACGTAATGTAAATAAAAGATTATCTAAAACACAATGTACATGAATGAAACACGATGGAAATGAATTCTAAAAGACTATTATTTCAGTCAGGCTTACTTTCATCATCAAATGGACATCTCTACTTACAAATTTGATTTCATTACAGTTTGTATCGATAAATAAGTTGATAAATATAAATGTGGATAGTTATAAAATGTCGATAGAAAGGCTATGAGTTGAGCTCGACTCAACAGTAATCAACAACAACAATTTGTATAATGCTTTTGTTGTTCGGTAGTTTTGAGCTGAGTAAGACTCATAGCGACCCCATGAACAGATCTGAACCCTGTCCTATCCCACGCCAGCTTCACAGTTTCTGACACGCTCAAGCCCATTGCTACAGTCACTGTATCAATCTGCCCCAGTGAGGGACTTCCTTTCCTTCACCATCCCTCCACACTTCAAAGCACAACATCCCTCTCTGAGGAATAGCTTCTAGCAACATGCGCAAAGTCTGTGAGATGAAATCTTACCATTTTTGCCTCCTAGGAGCACTCTGGCTGCACCGTCTCCAAGACATTCCTCTTTGTTTTTTGGCCGTCCATGGGATATTCGCCGTGGACTTCTCCAATCCCACATTTAAAGCATCAGTTCTCCTGAGGACATTCTTATTCATTGTCCAGCTCTCAGACGCACAGCAAGTGACAAAAGACTATGGGCTGAGTCAAGTGCACCTTAGTCTTCAAGCTGACATCATTGCCCCTTAATAATTTGGAGAAGTTCCTGACTACACACTTTCCCAGAACAATACATCTCCCGATCTCCTGACTGCTAGTTCTAAGTGTACTGATGGTGGATTCAAATAAGATGATGTCATTGACACTGACAATCTTTTCCTCATCTACCATGATGGACCTACCGGTCCAGTGGTGAGGTGTTTTCTTGATATCAAATTGCAATCCATATTGAAGTATGCACTGCTTAACCTTCTGTAGCAAGTGCTTCATGTCCTCCTCACTTTTAGCAAGCGAGTTCATGTCGTTTGCATGACACAGACTGTTGCTATCTTCCCTTCAATCCTGATGCCACATTCTTCTTCATAGAGTCCAGAGTCTTGAATGATTCATTTGCTCAGCACAGAGACTGGATAGGTATGAAGAAAAGATACGATACGGATGCACACCTTTCCTAATTTTAAACCATCTGGTGTCCTCCTGCCCTGTTCACACAATAGACTCCTATACAGGCTTCACACAAGCACATTAAGTATTCTGGGATTTTCATTCTCCTCCATTTTTGTGTAATCAGTTTTTTAAACTTAGCACTCTTGAATCCAAAGTCTCTTGTATCTGTAATGTTGCATATCACCACCCTCCCAGTCTTCCTCATTTTATTAACTTCCCTTCAAAATTCACCCAAATACTAAGACAGAAAACCTTCACATCACCCTCTTCCTTTTCCATGTAATCTCCCTTCCAGCTTCATCTTGAAGCTTGATGCCCATCCACGTTTCTTGCGACAGCAGTTATTTGCCTCCATGTCTCCTTCCCTGCTCTGTACGTCATCTCTTCAGTACAGAGAGTGCTTCTTTAAACACATAAACACACAACAATGCTTCCCTACTTAGAACCTCATAGAAGTTCTCTCATATTCGGACCAAAGTCCTTTATCTGCTTTGACTAGTCTTTCTAAGGATTGAGTATTTAAGTGACATGAAATTTTTAACTACCAAGACATAGGTTGGATTTTGTTTTTTAACATAATGGTTCAGGATACCATTATTTCAATCTGAAAACAGAAAATGATGTGAAAGTTGAACAATGTATATCTTGATATCAAGATCAATGATTTAATCATTCACTTTATGTGGAAAGGTCAGACGATGTATGAGCCGGAGTCATGCCTGTGTACCCCCCAGGTGGCCACACACAGCTTCTATTTGAATAAACCTTCTTACCACAGTTCAGTGGCTTTTCAAAGAAATGAGATAGAGACATGACAGAATTGAAATAGATAAGGGTAACTCTCCACAGAATCTCCATCTATACATGACAGAAACAAAGAAGATAAAGACAAACTGGAAATAACATGCTATCCATTAAATACATACCCGTCCCCAGGAAAACAGAAATCAATCTCTTCTCAAAATAATCTCAGAATTATAAATGAGGTGTGAGGTTATATGAAGATAAAGGAGTCAAAAGAAAAAGAAATAAAGGAGTTGCCTTGTAGCTTTTCCCTTCAATATTTGCCTAAAAGATGTTTTAACAGTTGAAATTGTTCCCCACACCCAAAACAGTGCATGATTCAATTATGACACTCAGCGACAAATGTCTTTGTTTTATGATCATGCGATTGCTGTCATGGGCCATCAAGTTGCCTTTGACCCTTAGTGACCCTGTACAATAGCTCTGAGCCCTATCTTGAACCAGTCTCACTGACGTCGGCACACTTAACCCAATTTCTCCAGTCACTGTATCAATCCATCTCACACTGGTGTCTTCCTCTCTTGCGCTGTCCCTCCACCCTTCCAAGCATGATGTCCTTCTTCAAGGATTGGTCCCTCCTGGCCATGTGCCCAAAGTGTGTGACACAGAGATTCAAAATCCTAGTATCCAAGGAGAAACTTGATTTCATCCTCTCCAAGACAGACCCATTTTTAAAGAAAATCAGATAATTATTTTTTGTTTCATGATTAATTACATTTTATCTTATGTAGTGTGATATTTCTTGTTTAAAAATATTTTAAACCTATTCATTTTCTCCTAACAATTTATAGAAACATCTCTGGTGTTTATTTCTTAAGTCTTTTTAAAAATATGTTTTAATTGGTGCCTTTAAATAGTTTTCGTTTAGTGCCTAAGATATATTGTTTAATTTCAATATTTGGTAATGAATTTTAACATTTAAAGTAGGTGATTTGTATTTTGGCTTTGCTGTTGTTACCACGTGTTTTCAAATCAGTTCCAGCGTACTGAAGTCCTGTGTGCTGTTGCTGTTCTCGGGATGTGCCGTCAAGTTGACAGTGGCTCATAGCAGCCCTGTAAACAATGACTCTCTTATGAGCCAGGCTCACCCTCTCTGACACACCTGACTCCTTTGCCACAGTCCCTGTGTTAATCCGTCTCATTCAGGGTCTTCCTCCCCTGTAAAGTTGGACCTTCTACCCCTCCAACCAGGACACCCTTCTCCAGGGTCCGGCCCCTTCTGACAATATTACCACAGTATTTGAGATGGAGCTCCAAAATCCTTACTTCCAAAGAACAGCATAGTTTCCCCCTCTCCAGGAGAGACCTGCTTGTTCTCTTGACAGTCCATTGTATGTTCAATACTCTTCTCCAGCATTGCAACTCAAAGGCATAGATTCTTATGACATCCTTGGATGCATAGCAAGCAATTGTGAAGACCATAGCCTGGATTAGGAGCACCTTAGTCTCTAGACTGACATCGTTGCTCTTTAGCACTCTGAAGAGATGGTTGTTGCTGTTTGTGCCATTAAGTCATCTTTGAGTCATAGGGACCCTATATACAATGCCCTATCCTCAGCCTGTCTGAAGACATTAGGACAGAATAAAACTGTCTCATATTTTTCTTAGACTGTAGACTTTAAAGAAGTTCTGGTCGCATAACAAGTGGTGTGTAGCTCTATAAAGCAAAGTCTGTAGTTCAGATCCACAAGCCACTCCTTAGGAGAAAGATGGGTCTTTCAGGATTGACAGTCTCAGAAACCCTAGCAGGTGCAGCTATGAGACAGAACTGACTTGATGGTGGTGGGTTTGGTCCCATCAGGTCTCTCTCCCGTGGTGTGGGTGATACTACATATAACAAATAATGCTGATGTCAGGCACCATCAAGTGAATGAAAACCCGCAGCAACCCTACGGACAGCAGATGTGAACCTCACGCCACCGCTGTGACCTCTGCCCTGCGAGCTCACGGTGACGTCCTGCATCACTCCATCTTGGTGAGGGTCTTCCTCTCTTTTGTTGATTTCTCGCCTTCCCAGCGTTATGTTTCTCTCCAGACTGATTCTTCCTGAAAATAATCCCCAGGTAAGTGAGACTGAGTTTCACCATTCTTGTCTCCAGGGTGTGTTCTGGTTGCACTTACAGTCAATATTAGAAAGGCTTTCTGATGATTTCACTCTAACTTTCGGTCCTCCTTCTCCATTCTGCTCCACCCACCCTTCCTTCTGCCTGGACCTCAGCATCCTGACTCAAGTCTGCCCCAGGCTCTCGGTCCTCTCTGTCTTCCCAGGTGGCCTCTCAATTCTTCAGAGGTTTCACTCCATCATCATCATCATCATCACAGTTCTTTGCTTGATCATTTTTCTACAGCAGTGTCCTTTCACTCTGTATGCCTACACGTCATGTCATTTTTTTAGTGGGGTTCATGAACCTGAATGTCTCTATTTTTTACACATTTTCTATCTCCTTTCATTACAATCAATCTCCTTAAAAGCAAGGACATTATCAGACTTGTTCACCACTCTTTCCTTATTTACTGTTTTTGTTGTGTATGGTCAAGTTGGAACCGACCCATAGCTGGTCCACCAGCAAGTTTTCAGAAGCAGTTAACTGTCTTCCGAAGAGCAGCAGGTGAGCTAGAACCTTGTGCCTTTGGGATTGCAGCACTCCTTTTTGCCTCTAGGCCACCAAGTTCTCTATTCTTTCCTTAGTAATATTATTGTATCTGGCAGAGAACGACATTGAACAGCACTTAAACATCACTGAAAGCAATTAGGGTTAGAGAAAGTAAGAAAAACAGAAGTGGAGAAAAATGCAATGAGGAAAAATACGATGGGAAATTAATGATTTCAGAAAGAGAAAGAAAATGGTAAGTATGGATGACAACAGAGAATAATTCTAACATATGGATCAGAAAGTTGGATAACGACTGGAGTAATAGAAGGAGAATTGATGTCTTTGAGCTGTGGTGTTGGAGTATTGAACATACCATGGACTGCTAGGAGTACAAACAGGTTTATCCTAGAGAGGGTGAGACCAGGATGCTCCTTAGTGACACTGATTCTGAAGCTCCATCTGACATGCTTTGGACATGCTTCAAAGAGTGACCCGCCCTTGGAGAGGGACCTCATACTTGGGAGAGTGGAGGGACAGCACAGGAGAGGAAGACCCTCCATGAGATGGACTGATTCGGTGACTGGGGTATTGGAGGAAGGTGAGTCAGAGACAGTAAGTCTGGCACAGGATAGAGCAGGGTTTGGGGCTGTTGTACATAGGTAGCTATGAGTCATGAGTCACTTGGTGGCACATAACAACAACAACATCGATAAGTTATATATTTGAAAATGAGAATCCAATAAATTTTTGAAAAACATGTTTAAAAAAGCATTTGAAATATTATTTTAGGTATTATAGGAATAGGTACTCTACATGTTGGAAAGACATCATTTATTCTATTAAAAACTTACATTAAAAACAATTCAGCATGGAAACATTAAATACTTTGAATCTAAAAATGAAACCGTTTTTAAAATACATGCTAAAGGACCAAGTCAGTTCTTTATAAGGTGAAAAATTACTCTTGCTTCAGACTTCTCAACAGTTACGTTAAACACAGCAGAACAGATTTATCAAAGAATACAGTGAGACAAAAATTTTATATCTTTAAGAATATAGCTACACCTCTACGTGTTTTTACCATTCAAGATCTGTAGCTACCATATGTACCCAGTGAGCTACAGATTCCTGTGTTTTCCTCTGAAAACCTGCTGGAGGGTTAGCTCTGGGCCGGGTCCCACTTGACGACACACAACATCCTATCTATATCTGTAGCTCTTTCTATCTAGCTAGCTCGCCCTGCATTTCTTTTTAATGACTAACTGGCTCATAAACGACTCTCTCCCCCACAGGCTTTTAGAGACTATAACTCACACTGGAAGAAATTGTCCACCTTTCTCATCTGGATTCAAATGGAATGCATTTGGGTTGATATTGTAACTTCTTACTCATTAAATCCCCAGTGTGTTGTTGCAAGGTGCCATTGAGTCGCCTGTGACTCATAGTGAACCTGCATACATCAGCTCTGAAGCTTGCTGTGTCCTGAGCCAGTCTCACTGACTCCAACACACCTACACCAATTGCCTCAGTTACTGTATCAATCTCTATTAGCCAAGATCTTCCTCTTCTGTGCTGTTCCTCTACTCTTATGAGCATGATGTCCTTCTCCAAGGATGGTTCTCTCCTGGCCACATGTACAAAGTATGTTAGTTAGAGCTTTAAAATCCTAGACTCCAAGAAGAAACTTGGTTTCATCCTCTCCAAGACAGACTTACTTGTTTTCTTGGCCGTCCATGGTATGTTCAAGACTCTTCTTTAGCACCACAACTCAGAGACATCAATTCTTCTTCTGTCATCCTTAGTCATTGTCCAATTCTGTGATGCACATGGCAAGTAATATCTATACTAGATAGATTGATAAAAATAGATAAATATAAATTATAACATAAATATAATACATATATTTATATAATTTATAAACATAATTTAGAATATAAATTATAGATAAATAGATGTGATTTTAGAACACACAGTGTTCCCCTGCTCTTTCTAACGACTGCCTCCTGTCCAAGCATAGGTTTCGCATGAGCACAATCAAGTGTTCTGGGATTCCCATTCTTCTCAGACTTATGCACAGTTTGTTGTGATCCACAGTCTAATAGTTCTAGGATGGTGTGGAGGCTGCATATTCTCAACGTGGCCCACTCACTCACCACAGGTAATGTGCCCTGTCCCAGAAGGCCGGCGGGCTGAGTCTGGGAGTTACAATGATTTTGAGCCCAAACGCCAAGAAGACAATACTTACACACCAGATCCAGAGGACACGCCCTCCTGTCCTGCAAAACTGTCCTCTTCTGTCAGCACCTTGCTGCAATGGAAGAGAAGAGGCACTAAGTCGAAAGAAGTCAGTCCTGGAGCGAAAGTTCAAGGCAAAAGACTTCCACAGACTGTATGAGTTAAGAAGCCTTCCCTGATACTAGTACCTGGTATTCGAACTTAGACACTCCTAAAGTCAAGAGCACACAGCATTAAGAAACTGGCAGTAGCACAAGGTGTCTGGAATCACAGAAGCTCAGAAGGGTTGAAGTCTTATTGGTAGTGACCATGAGAAGAAAAATTTTAACCCACAGAAAGAGTTACCATTTTAATTTCTAAACCCAAAAGAAAGAAATAAGCTATTTCAATAATCAGTACCTTAAAATTATCCAAATAAGAAAGATTTATGAACTAGCATGTAACAGGGAAAAGAAAACTATAATTAACAATTGATTATATCTTACACTTCATTAATATTTAGGGAAAAGAGGTATTTTAAACATTTAATATATGTATTTCAAGCCAAAATCATTAGCAGGTTTTTTTTTTAACATTTAATAGACTAACATATGAAACAAAGGAATTTCTTGAATTTCACTTGTTACAAACACTTTATAAGTAAAACAAGCATTCTAAAACCCTTTGAGAATTCTCTTGCAATCCCAAATATATTTGTAACCTATGGTTGAAGAATAAGTTCTTCTGTTGGCTTGGCAGATGTACTGTCCCAGGCACGACAACTTGCTTTTTATGTCCCCACATATACATGCTTGTTTTGTGTTGTTTATATGTTTGTTTTATAGTTTGCTTTCATAAGCAGGGCTGTAATCTGTCCGTTGGTTGTCCTGTGATGACTTGCATGTCACTGTGAGACCGGAAGTTCTGCCATCTGTGATTCGTATACAGCAGAGTGAGCCTTGATGGCTAGAGTTCAGCAGAGTTTCTAGACTAAGACAAAGAAGGACTGGCCATCTGCTTCTGATATCGCAGGTCTCTGAAGACTCTGTGAATAACAGTAGGTGGCGATGATGGAGGAAGAGTCTACTCCTTTGAATTGTGGTGCTGGAAAAGAGTGTTGAATATCCATGGACTGTCAGACAGAACAAACCTGTCTCGGATAAGTACGACCAGCTCCCTAGAGGCCAGGGTGGTTCAACTTCACCTCATGTACTTTGGACATGTTGTCAGTGGGGTCATCCTTGGAAAAACAACCATGCTTGGAAAGGTGGAAGGTCAGAGAAAGAGAGAAAAGCCTTCAACAAGATGTATTAACATAGTCACGGCAACTATGGGCTTAATTAGCATATTAGCAGTTATGAGGACTCTGCAGAACCTGGCGAGGTTCAGATCTTATTGTTCCGAGGTTCACTGTGAGCTGTAGGCACCTCCATCTAAATGAAACTGAAGATTATATAATAGAGAGATAAACACTAAGTCATAAAGAAACAGGCACAGATTAGTCACAGCTATTCCTAGTAATAGCATGAAACTTGCAAATGGTTCACATATAAATAGATGAATAAACAAATATATTGTGATGAAAAGAATGCGATATTGTAATAGAGATACTGAATAAGCTACGGTATGTTCATCTATACAGATGAACCTTAAATCTTCGCAGCTGTGTGAGAAAAGCAAATAGAAGAACGTGGAAGGGCTGACGCCATTTGTGAGAAGTACATCACTGTGAAAAACTAAACAATCTATTGCTTACCGAGAGATACCAATTTGGCCAAATGATAAAGAATATGCAGTGAATGCTAAAACAGCCCAGATTGGCTGGCACCTCGGTGTGGAGATGGGATCAGAAAGCAGGCAAAGAGGCCCTCAGCACGACAACTCATCATCTGTTTCTTCAGGAGCGGAGTGAGTGCACGTTCAAGTGCTATTATCAAAATTCATCACATTTCACATCGGGGAAACAAAACATTCTTTATTTTACAGTGTAGAAAGATTCCGTGAAACAGAGTAGCCATTTACATCAGTATCAGAAAAGTGCAGAAACGCAGAAACATAAGCCAAAGGGAAAATGAACAAAATCACATAAAGAAAAAGGTTTGCTGTCGTGTGCCATCAAATGGGCACTGACCCACAGCGGACCCTCGGCAGATCTTCAGAGTCAGGAAGCTGCACGGGAGGAGGTTGCCCGTCCTTCTTTCATGGAGCACCTGGTGGGTTTGAAATGCACGGGTTTGGGATAGCCACACAGGTCTCACCACTAGGTAGGCCATCAGAGCTCTGAATCCCTGGAGAAGGACGTCAACTGGGAAAAAGATGGTGAGTCAAGGTCAGAAACTTCTTCAGCAAGATAAGCGGACACACAGTGGCCGCTGCACTAGGCGTAGGCACGGCCGAGGTGGTGAGGAGCGTGTGGGATCTGGCCAGGTCTCCAGCTGCACACAGGACTGCTCAGTCAGGTGACCGGATGACACCTGACAACAGCTAGAAGACGCACGAGCAACATTATTTACACAACGGCAAGTGTTACAGAGGCTTTGGGTAGACAACCTCCAGAGTTGGATGCCACATCTTCCCTAAGTGATTTATGAGTCTAAAGGAACTCAGAGATGTATAGAGTATTGATTATATTATATTATAGTAGATTAGATTAGATTATTAATTATATTTATTATATATGCTTTTTTTTGTGAGAAAAATTTGTATTTAGAATTAGTCATCAAGACTCAGTTTAGATGATCCCAATTTTGTTGGCAACATCCAAAGCATCATCATCAGGAGCAAGTTGAACACAGGCTTTCTCTCCATCAGGCCTAATCAGTGTTGACTTTAGCCACATCAGTGTCATAGAGCTTCTTTACAGCTTGTTTGATCTGGTGCGTGTTGGCCTTGACATCCACAATGAACACAACTGTGCTGTTATCTTCTATCTTCCTCATGGCTGACTCAGTGGTCAGGGGAAATTTGATGACGGCATAGTGGTCAAGCTTGTTTCTCCTGGGGGTGCTCTTCCGGGGGTATTTGGGCTGCCTTCAGAGTCTCAGCGTCTTAGGCCTCCGGAAGGTGGATGACGTGTGGATCTTCTTTATTTATTTTTGGCTGTGGACGCCCTTCAGGATGCCTTCTTGGCTTTTAATGCCTTTGCTTTGGTTTCAGTTTTGGGAGGGACAGGGACTTCCTTCTTCGCTTTCGGCACCATCTTCGTAGAAAGGCTTTATATGCTTCTTTTATAATCCAAATTTCTACATATACATGCACCCGAATGAGAGTTTGTCAGTGTGTAAACCACTGTGGGGGCTTTTATGATGCTGGATGTTATGGTACCAGCATGTCACACACCACGGTGGACAAGTTTGAGTGAAATCTCCACACTAAGGCAAACTGAGAAGATACATCTAACTGAAAAAAATGGATCTGGGTGAAAATTATGGACTTGAGTGGAACTTTGTCTGACACAGGGCAGCAGAAAGATGACCACTCAGAGCGAAGGTAATCAAAATAGAACTGAGGAAGAGCTGTTTTTTTGGTAGTAGAGTCTTTTTAATGGATGGAGTAGATTCCAGCCTGTATTTGATGATGTGGCATGACTCAAAAATGAGGAAGACCCTATTAATAATTAGAACATGAAAAGTAGGAAGTATCAGCAATGAAAACACAGTATAAGCTCTTGAAACACAATGTGAGCAGAGAAATCTATGAAACATTTTATATACAAATTTTATATGCAAACCAATATAAAAGAAAAATAACTTTTAAAAATGAAAAAATATAAAATGCAAGCTGAAAGTGTTGTATCCTAGTAATTGTTGTTGCTAGGGCCCATATACTGGTTTCGACTGACTGTTCTTATCATTAGGTTGAGTCAAGAGGGACTACAAACAACAGATCTGAACGCTGTCCTGTCCTGGGCCATCTTCACCTTCTCAGACACGCTCAGGTCTGTTGCTGCAGTCACTGTGCCAATCCATCTTGTTGAGGGTCTTCCTCTTTCTAACTCCTCAACCTTCCAAGACTGATATCCCTCTCCAAGGAAAAAATTCTCTCCAAGCAACATGTCTGATATATGTGAGACAAAGTCTTAACATCTTTGCCTCCAAAGAACATTCTGGCTACACTTTCTCCCAGACATATCTGTTCTTTTGGCTGTCTGGGATATTCAGGACTCTTCTCCAACACCCAGACCAAAGGTATCATTTCTTCTTCTGTCATCCATATTCATTGTCCAGCTCTCAGAAGCATAGCAAGTGATAGACAAGATAATGGTCTGAATGAATAAGTAGCGACTTAGTCATCGTTGATCCTCACTCAGTATGTTAGAGAGGTCCTTGACTGCCGACTTGTCCAAAGCCATATATCTCCTGATCTGACTACCAGTACCAGAGGTGTTGATTGGGATCCAATTAAGAAGAAATAGTTGACAATTTCAATCTTCTCTTCCACTGATCATGATGTTGCTTAGAAGTACAGTGATGAAGACTTGTGTCTTCTTGGTGTCCGACCTGACCAATGCCACACTTTCAATCATTGTTGTGCTGGAGCTCTTGACCAATGCCATGCTTACACTCATTGCAGTGCTTGAGTTCCTGACCAATGCCGTGCTTGCACTCATTAAGGTGCTTGAGCTCTGGCCAATGCCGTGCTTATACTCATTGCTGTTTTAGAGTTCATGACTAATGCTGTGTTTACACACACTGTTGCACTTGACTTCTTGACCAATGTCGAGCTAACACTCATTGCTGTGCTTGACTTCTTGACCAATGTTGTGCTTACACTCATTGCTCTGCTTGAGTTCCTGACCAATGCTGTGCTTACACTCAGTGCTGTGCTTGAGTTCCTTGAGTAGCCACGGTGTCAATCTATCTCACTGAAAGTCTTCCTCATTTAAACTGACCATCTAGCTTATCAAAGATGATGTCTGCTCCAGACACTGACTCCTCCTGATAACAATCTAAAAACATGTGAAAAAAGTTTCACTGCCCTTGGTTTTAAGGAGTATTTTCACTGCACTAAGATCTAAATCTGATACAAATTGGTCTGCTGACTGTATCGGCTTTTAAATGAGCCTGGGTCAGCTGCTTGAAAGGCAAGTATGCTCACCACTATAGCATCAATTTGGTATAGAGCAACCTTGCTCACAAAAGTGAGCAGGACTTGAATCATTTGCTGCAGAAGGTCAAGGACTTTAGCATTCAATATACATTAAATTTCAATGTCAAAGATTCTCCCCACCAAGGTAACTGGCAGGATCATGATAGATGGAGAAAAGATTGAGTCTAGTAACAAATTTAACTCATTTAGATCTACAATCAACACTTTTGGCACCAGGAGTTAGGAAATAAAAAGACAAGTTACTTTAGGAAAGACTGCTGACAGGGTCTTCTCCAGATGGCTGAAGAGCAAGGATGTCAGCCTAAAGCTAAGGTGTGTCTGATACAGGCCATGGTCTCCTCAACTGATGAGAGCTGAATGATGACTAAAGATGACAGAAGAAGTATCAATGCCATTGAGTTGAGCTGCTGGAGAAGAAAATTGAACATCCCACGGATTACCAAGAAAACAAGCAGGTTTGTTTTGGGGAGGGTGAAACCAGTTTGATCCTTAAAGGCAAGGGTTTTATAACTCTATCTTGCATACTTTGGTCATATTGCCAAGAAGGGTGCTTATCCCAGAAAAGGAAGATCCTAGATGAGATGGATTGACACAGTGACCATGACAATGGGGTCAGATATATCCGAGACAGTGAGGCTGGCTCAGGATAGCACAGGGTTCAGAGCTATTTATTGTTCATAAGGGTGTCATGAGTGATATCAAACTTGACTGAACATCATAACAACAACAGTGCAAATTTGTTTGTTCTACTTTTAGGTGTTAGTGAGCTGAAATGGACTAGTCTTTGCCTCATTGAATCAGACAATAATATGGTGCACTATACTGTAAATGATAAATTGAAGAGGAGTGATGTCATATTTCATTATAGAATCTGAACTACATTTCATTTCAAAAAGAGTGATAAAAACAAAGAATAAATGGATTTCCTGAAGTCAGAAAGTCTGATAGAACTCTCTGATGCAGAACTCAAAAGAACAACTATTTTAATATTGTCAGTGGGTGAAAGAAAAACTTGAAGAATTTCAGAATTCTACAAGCAAACCTACAAGGAATAGAGAGGAGAGGGGAGGGATGGGGAGGGGAGGGGGGAGAGAGAGAGAAGGAGGAGGAGAAGAAAGAAGAAAGAAAAAGAAAGAAAGAAAGAAAGAAAGAAAGAAAGAAAGAAAGAAAGAAAGAAAGAAAGAAAGAAAGAAAGAAATTAAAGACATTGCAGATAAAACAAATGAGATATTCAAAACCCTAGAAAAACAAGAGACTACAATCCAGAATATTAAGATCAGCACTTCAGAA
>NW_006399814.1:4183767-4190346 GCF_000299155.1 Elephantulus edwardii | reverse complement strand
ACCATAAAGAGGGTGAAGCCAGCCTGCTCCTTGGAGGCAAGGATTCTGAGGCTTCATCTGACATATTTGGGGCACGTTGCAAGAAGGACCACTCCTTGGAGAGGGACATCATGCTTGGAAGGTTGGAGGGATGGAGAAAGAGAGGGAGACCATCCATGAGATGGATTGCTACAGTGACTGGGGTAATGAGGGTAGATGTGTCATAGACAGTAATGTTGGCACAGGATAGAGCTGGTTTCAGGCTGTTGTACATAGGGTTGCTATGAATTGCAAGCACCTCAATGGCACATAACAACAACAATGGGGGACATCAGCAAGGGGAAAAACATGTGCATAATTGGAGTCCTAGAACAAGAAGAAGGAAGAAAAGACACAAGAAGTTGTGGAAGAGTAACTAGAAGAAAATTTTGCAGGAATAATTGAGAATGATAATATATATACAAGAAGCTGAGCAAACACCATATAGAATAGACACCCAAAAGAATAACATAAAGGAATAGCATAGTCAAATTTGCCAGAATCAAAGATAAGGAGAGAATTCTGAAAGCTGGTAGGGAAAAACTGGAATAACTTATAAAGAAGAGCAAATAAGATTAAGTGTCAAATTTCTCAGCAATAACCATGTGAGCAAGAAAACAGTGGAAGGACGTATCTCAAAATCACAAAGAGTACAACTTTCAACCAAGAATTTTGTACCCAGAAAAACTATCCATCAAATTTGAGAGAGAGAGGGATCAAGATATTCTCAGAAAAGCAGAAACTAAGGGAGTTTATAAAAACAAGATCAGTATTGCAGGAAATACTGGGAAAAGTTCTTCTCCTGACAATACCACAGAAAAGAGGATAGAACAAAGTAACCAGCAATAATATAAAAAAGACTCAACAGAATGACACCAGTAAACTTTGTCTCTCAATAATTACACTGAATGTGAATGGTTTAAATACACTAGTGAAGAGAAAAAGAGTAACAGATTGGATCAAAAACCAAAGCCCATCAATAAGTTATCTACAAAGACAAACACAATGAAGAAGAGGTGAAATATTATGTATATGAACTTTGTAAGCAAACCAATACATAAAGAAAGAAAACTAATAAGTGATGATAAAGACAGATGAAAAATCAAAGGGTGGGAAAAAATATACCAAGCAAATGGTAACTAGAGAAAAGTAGGAGTAGTCATATTAATCTCTGATAAAAGATATTTCAATGTAAAAACTGTCACAAAGTACAAGACCAGACACTATAAGAAAGGTCTTAAAAGTTCACTAGAACAAGAGGGTATAACCAAAATTAACATCTATGCATAAAGTTATAGACCTGCAAAACACACAAAGTAAATGTTAACTAAACTAAAAAAAAGAAATAGATACCACCACTATAGTAGTAAGAGTGTTCAATAATGCATAACCCTCATGGAAGAAAGGAATACCAGAAGGAAACTCAACAATTATGATATAGAATTAAACCACACAATCAACCAACTCAATCTTTTAGATACATAGACTAATGCATCCCCCCAAAATGAGTATACATTTTTCCCCAGCACACATGTAACATTCTCCAGAATAGATCATATTTTAGGTCCCAAAGCAAGTTTCAATAAGTTAAAACAAAAAACATAGAAATAATGCAAACCATTTTCTCAGACCACAGTGCTATAAAACCAAAAAGCAGCAACAAGAGAACAAAGGAGAAATAAACCATACATCTGCAAACTGAATAATGTCCTGCTTGAACATGAGTGGATAATAGAAGAAATTAAAGTTTGTTGAACAAATGAGAATGAAAGCACGATTACCAAAATCTCTGAGATACAAGAAATGCAGTGTTCAGAGGTCAATTCGTAGCAATAAACACACAATTCAAAAGGTAAGAAAAAAATAATAATCAATTATTTATCTCAGTATCTCCAACAAGAAGAAAGAGAACAACAAAAAACCCTGACAAGCTCTAAAAGAAAGGAAATTATGAAAGTTAAGGCAGAAATAAATGTAATAGAAAACAGGAAAACAATTGAAACTATCTTCAAGACCAAGAGTTGGCTCTTTGAAAAGGTCAATAAAATTGACAAACCACTAGCAAAACTAACAGAGAAAAAGAAAGGATGTAGATTATCTGAAAAAGAGATGAAAGGGGCAATGTCACACAGAACCAGTTGAAATAAAAAGAGTAACAAAATATTATGGAAAAACTATATTCAAACAAATATGAAAACCTAAAGGAAATTGACAAATACTTAGAAACTCACAAACTACCCAAACTGACAGACTAAAATAGAACACCTGAATATCCATTTAAAAGAAGAAAGTTCATTAAACAACTTTCAACTCAAAAAGACCTTGGACTAGATGATTTAACTAATGAATTCTATTAAACATTCGGAGATCAGCTGTCACAAATTCTACACTAAGTAATCCAGAAAACAGAAAAAGATAGAATACTCTCAGATTCATTCTATGACACAAAAATATCCCTGATACTAAAGTCAGGTAAAACATATATCTCTTATGTGTATAGATGCAAATATCCTCAATAAAATATTGGCCAGTAGAATCAAAAGTACATAAAAAAAATTCATTGTGATCAAGTCAGATTCATGACAGTTGGGCAAAAGTGGTTCATCATAGTAAAACAATTAATGTAATCATCACATTGGCAAAACAAATAACAAGAGCTATATGAGCCTATCAATTTATGTAGAAAAGACCTTTGAAAAATCCAACAGCCCTTCCTGATTAAAACACGCAAAATAATAGGAATAGAAGAGAGTTTCTTCAACATAGTGAAAAGTTTATATGCAAAACCAAAAGCAAAAATTATTCTCAAAGGAGAGAAATTGAAGGCATTCCCCTTAAGAACAAGAAGTAGGCAAGGATGCCCACTTTCACCTCTCCAATTCAATATGGTATTGAAAGTATTAGTTAGACCAATTGGGCAAGACAAGACAAGGAAATAAAAGATATTCAAATTGGCAAAGAGGAGGTAAAATTACCTCTATGTGCAGCTGATATGATAGTATGCAAAGAAACCCTTAAAGATTCAGTGAGGAAACTATTGGACATAGTCAACCAATTCATCAAAGTCGCAGAATACAAGATCAACATACAAATTTCAGTTGCATTTCTTTATAGTGGCAAAGAGAATATAGAAATGGAGAAAAGAAAAACAATATCAATAATAACAGCTAGCAAAAAGATGAAATACTTGGGAATAAATCTAACTAGAAACACACAAAAAAACCTATAGAGAAAATTATAAAGCATTACTACAAGAAACAAAAAAGATCTGGTGAAATGAAGAATACACCATTTTCATGGACAGGAAGACACAATAGCATTAAAATGTCAATTCTGCCAAAGGGAATGTACAAGTTCAATGCAATCCTGTTACAAAACCAATTCCATTCTTCAATGAGATGGAAAAGGCAATTGCTAATTTTATCTGGAATTCAAAGAGACCACAAATAAGCAAAAAGAGAAGATGGATGGCATCACATTCTCTAGTTTGAAATCCTACTGCACAGATGTGGTAATCAAGACAGCACGGTATTATTCTCCACAACTGATCATACATTAGGGCACAAATTAAAAAACAAAACACTGTACAATTTGACAGGGGAGAGGTATGGGAAATTGGAAGAATGTATTCTCGAAAACAATGTATTCAAATTTCGCAAATAAACTAGTATAATTTTTAAAAAGAAAGATTTTTTTTAAAAAAACCATTGAAATAATACAAAGTATTTTATCAGACCACAATGCCATAAAACTAAAAATTAAACACAAGAATCTAAAGCTTTAAAACCAACAATATGGAAGCTAAATAACATGCAACTAGAGATCTAGTGGCCTAGTGGAAAGAAGCTGTGCTGCAATCCCAAAGGCACTAAGTTTGAATCTCACTAGCTGCTCCAAGGGAGAAGGACGGACAATTTCCTCCTGTGCAATTAACTGCCTCTGAAAATCCACCAGAGAGTCAGATATGGACCAGTTCTGACTTGACAGGACACAACAATGACAAGTCCATGAGTGGGTTATAGAAAAAAAAAATAAAGAATGTAATAAAAAAATTTCCTCAAAACAAATGGTAATGAAAATAAAATGTACCAAACCCATGGGATGCAGCTAAAACTATCCTCAGGGAGCAGTTCATAGCAATATATTGTTGACTGCTGTCGACTTGAGTGCAACTCATTGTGACCCTATAAACTAAAGAACTGAAGCCTTTCTGTAACTATCATCATTTATCAAAGTTCATAGAGTTTCCAGAGACATGTTGTTTAGGAAGTGGATGCCACTTCTCCTTTCAAGTTCATAGCAAAAGGGGGAAAAATTAAAAGAATAAAGAAATGAAGAAAGAAGCAAAATGAATGATCTAACTTAACATCTTCATAAAAAAAACAAAACAAAACAAAACAAAACTCCTCAAAACAACCCAACAATCTAATCCAACAGCTTATAGAAGAAATGAAATTATAAGAACAGGAGCTGAAATCAATAAGGTAGAAAACAGAAAAACAGCTGAAGCCATCAACTGACATTCATTTTGATTCCTTCTCCTTTCCTCCTCCTCCTCCTCCTTCTCTCTTTGTAATAGCCTTCTGCAATCTTCATGAATAATGTTTTTGATAGCCTCTCATAGCTCATCTAGTCTTTGTTTATTAGTGTTCAAGGCCTCAAACCTGTTCCTGAGTTTGTTTTTTTTTTTAATTCAGGTAGGACAGAATCAAGGTTAAATTTTGATTGCTGTGCATTTGATTTGAGCTTATTTAGCTTTTATTTGATCTTGCGTATGAATAGTTGATGACCTGTTCCACAAGCAGCACGTGGCCTAGTTTTCACTGCTGATATTGAACTTCTCCAGCGATTCCTTCCACAGATGTAATCAATCTGATTACTGTGCATCAGGTGAAAACCATGTGGCTAGCCTGTGTTTATGTTTCTTACAAAAGATGTCTGCTATGAATTAATCATTGATTGTGCATAATTCTATCGTTCTATTCCCAGCCACATATCTGTCACCAAGTTTTTTGACTTCTGATCCTTCTTCATGGTTCCTAATTTTTGCATTCCAGTTTCCCATTCTTATTACTGCATCTTGGTTGCATGTTCAATTGATTTCTGACTGCAAAATTTGGTAAACATTGTTTCATCCTCTTTGGCTCTGGTTGTTTATACATAAATTTGAATGCTAATGATATTAACAGGTCTTCTTTGTATGTGTATGGATATTATCTTGCCACTCACAAGATCGTATTTCAAGATGGATCTAAAAAAGGTCTTTTTAACTATGAAAATGACCCCATTTTTTTCTCATCTTTTCATCTCCAGCACAGTAGATCATATAGATTGTCTGATTCAAAGTGTCCCGTGACAATCCGTCTAATTTTGTCAATATCTAATGTGTCAATATTTTTGCATTCTAGAGATCTCTTCAAAGTACTGAAGAGCAACGATGTCAGGCTAAGGTGCCCCTAAGACATAATCTTCATAATTACTTGCTATGCATTAGAAATCTGGACAATGACTAGAGTTGTGGTGCTGGAGAAGGGTATTGATTATACCAAGGACTGCTAGCAGAACAAACAGGTTCATCCTAGAGAGAGTGAGACCATGCTGTTCCTTTGAAGCAGGGATTCTAAAGCTTCATCTGACATGCTTTAGACATGTTACTAGGAGAGACCAGTTATTGGAGAGAGACATCATGCTTGGGAGAGTGGAGGGACAGCAAGAGAGGAAAACCCTCAATGAGATGGATTGATTCAGTGACTGGAGTAATGGGGGTAGGTATGTCAGAGACAATGAGATTGGCACAGGATAGATCAAGTTTTAGGGCTGTTGTACATAGAGTCGCTATGAATCGCAGATGACTTGATGTCATATAACAATAACAACAATTCCTTTCTTAACAATGTCTAGTTTTCCTATGTTTATTCTTCTCAGACTCCATGTTCTAATCTTTACTTTCTGCTTACTGTTGTTCCTCCTGTTTTGTGTTTCCAAATTTGAGGCCTCGGCCTCAGTTTCTGTGTCTATTTTTCTACTCTATGTGTTCTCTATTGTGCATATGGTTTTTGAAGGTTTGTTATATTTTGGAAGTGGATGGACAATCCATCTTCCTAGTCTGTCTTAATTAGAATTCTTACCCCAGCTTGTCAGATGTGGCAGGGAGCTGAGACTGCCATCTTGCCTCCTCTTCGGGTACTCCTGAATAAACAACAGCAGCATTTCAGATCTACAGGAGACAAGGTCCTCACCTTGGAAATGATCATGTTCTGATACGTATGTGGTGCAGAAGGAAGAGCAGAGACTCTCTGCCACAAGATAACAGTCCTGGACTTGGAGCTCAGGGCAAGAACCTTTCTCCAGAGCTTCCGGAGACAAAACTCCTCCCAAGGGATAGGTGGGATTTGGACTTAAATTCTTCTAAACACGAGACAGAAATCATTGTGAGAGACAAGCAACATGGTGAGGCCAAAGACATCACAGAAGTGACTTGTGGCCTAATTTCATCATATCAAAGAGTTGTGGAGGAGGGAGATGCTGGATGGGGTGGGATGCAATGCAAATTATGCTAAT
>NW_006399814.1:4162689-4183312 GCF_000299155.1 Elephantulus edwardii | reverse complement strand
ATCATATATCCCTTTTAAACAGTTCTCTCTCTCATCTGTTTCAATGCAGTATACATAATTTATCCCATCTTTGATAAAGACACTCAGTAAGATTGGAATAGAGAAATTTCCTCAACACAGCGAAAATTATATATGTAAGCCCAAGAGCCAATACCATTCTAAGTGGAGAAGGGAGAAAAGCATTTTCCTTGAGAATAGGGACCAGACAAGGATGCTACTTACACCACTTCTATTCAATATTGTATTGGAAGGGCCTGCTAGGGAAATACAACAACAGAGTGAAATAAACATAACCCAGATCAGCAAGGAAATGGTCAGGCTGGTGTTATATGCAGATAATATACTAGTATAAACAGAAAACCCCAAGGACTCGACAAAAAAACCTGCTAGAGCTATTAGGCCAATTTGGTAGAGTTGCAGGATACAAGGTCAATATCCAAAAATCAGCTGCGTTCCTCTACAGTCACAAAGAGGCCTCAGAACAGGAAACCAAGAAAGCAATACCATTTACAACAGCCAACCACAAATTGAGATACTTGGGAGTGAACCCAACCAGAGACACAAAAGACCTGTCAAAGAAAACTACAGAATGTTTCTGTGAGACACAATAAAAGACCTAAATAAATGGAAAAATGTTCCATCTCCACGGATTGGAAGACTCAATATTGTGAAAATGACAATCCTACCAAAAGCAATTTACATGTTCAGTACAATCTCAATTCAGATTACCAAATTCCTTTTTCAAGGAAATTGAAAGGGAAATTGTCAAGTTTTTTTTTTTTGGAGAGCAAAGAGATCCCGAATAAGGAAAGCACTTCTGAAAAGAAAAAAATTGAGTGGGAAGTATAGCATTCTCTGATCTCAAAACCTACTACGCAGTACTAGTAACCAAAACAGCATGGTACTGGTACAGTAACAGGCACATAGACCAATAAAACAGAATTGAGAACCCAGAGACAGACCCATCTATCTACGGCCAATTGATATCCAACAAAAAAGAAAACCTATCAAATGAGGAAATAATAACCCCTTCAACAAACCACGCTGGCAAAAACTACACTGCAACCTGCAGAAAGCTGAAACAGGATCCACATCTCACACCATACACAAAAATCTACTCAAGGTGGATCAGAGACCTGGGAGTAAAGCCCAAAAGCAAAAAAAATCATAAAAGACACACTGGGATCAAGCTTAGACAGTCTAGTCTATGATATAAAGAGACTGCCAAATACATTCAGAAGTACACAGTCTGGAGAAGATAAAATTGATGAATGGGATATTCTAAAGATTAAATCCCTGTGCACATCAAAAACACTTTCCAACAGAGTGAAAAGAAGACCTACTGACGGGGAAAAAAAGCATTAGATAATACCATGTCAGACAAGGGTCTCATATCAAAAGTTTATAGAATCCTACTGGTCTCCACAAGGAAAAAGACTGATTACAAAATAGACAAAAGATATGGAAGGACTTTTCACAGAGCAAGATATTCAGACGGCCAGCCAACACGTGAAGAAATTCTCAAAATCACTGTCAATAAGAGAGAGGCAAATGAAAACCGCAATCAGATACCATCTCACTCCAGTTGCAGTGGCAACGTTTAACAAGACAACAACTAATAAATGCCGAAGTGGATGTGGAGAGGTAGGAACTCTTACACTTTGTTGGTGGGATTGTAAAATGGTACAGCCACTCTGGGAGGCAGTTTGGCGTTTCCTCAGAAGGTTGAACATAGAAATTCCATATGACCCGGATATTCCACTGCTTGGAATATAACCTGAGAAAATTGGAACTGAGGCACAAAGGAAGATTTATACACCAATGTTCATAGCAGTGTTACTCATCATAGCAAGAACATGGAAACACCTCAAATGTCCAACCAGAATCAAATGGATTGAGAAATTATGGTAGATGTACATGATTGAAGACCAGGCAGCATACAGGAGCAATGATTTTGAAAATCACTATCTAACTTGCGAGGGACTGGAGAGCATTATACTAAGTCAATTAACTCAGTCCCATAAGGACAAATACTGTATAAGACCATTATTATAGAAACAGAAAGATAACCATTAAACACGTAAGAGGATTCAAGGGTAGGGGAGCAGAGGAGGGAGGATGGATGGGTGGGTGGGAGGAGGCAATCACAGGGTCACACAATTTGATGGGTGGAGAGAGGGGTGCGTAAAGGAAATGGGAAAGATCTGGTGTGAAAAACAATGTATAAGAACTTTGTAAGTAAACCAGTATAAAATAAAAAAAATTATTTAAAAAAACCCACAAAAAAACCCCAAAACACAAAGAGCCAATATCATTCTCAGTGGAGGACTAAAATAAATTTCCTTATGAACAGGGACCAGACAAGAATGCCCATTGTCACTATTTGTGCTCAATATTGTATTGGAAGTGCTTGCTAGGGCAATATGACAAGAAAAGGAAATAAAATGCATCCAGGTTGGCAAAGAGATGGTTAAACTGTCAGTATATGCAGATGAAATAGTCGTGTACACTGAAAACCCCAAGGACTTAATTAAAAACAAAACAAAACAAAAACAACAACCAAAAAAAAAACAACTGTTAGAGCTAGTAGACCAATTTAGTAAGGTGGCAGGATCCAAATGCAATATCAAAAAATCAGTGGGATTCCTCTACAATTACAAAGAGAGATCACAGAAGGAAACTGAAAGAGTAACACCATTTACAACAGTCAACCATAAGGTGATATACTTGGGAATGAACCTAACTAGAGACACAAAAGACGTATACAAAGAAAACAACAGAACATTTCTGTAAGACACAAGACCTAAATAAATGGAAAAGTATTTCCTGTTCGTGGATACAAAGACTCAGTATTATGAAAATGACAATCCGACCAATGTTACACAATCCCAATACAGATACCAAATTAATTTTTCAAAAATATCAAAAGGAAAGTAATCAAGTTTATTTGGAAATTTAAAAGTCTGCAAATAAGCAAAGTACTTCTGAAAAAAAAAAAAAAGTGAGAGCCATAGCACTCCCTAACCTCAAATCCACTACACAGTGGTAGTAATCAAAACAGCATGGTTCTGGTACAATGACAAACACATAGACCAATGGAACAGACTTGAGAACCCAGAAATGGACCCATCTGTGCTCAACTGATATTGGACAAGGAAATAAATCTATTAGTTGGGAAAATGGCAACCCCTTTATAAATGGTGCTCACAAAACTAGACTGCTACTTGCAGAAAGCTGAAACAGGATCTACATCTCACATTACACACACAAAATCAACACAAGGTGGATCAGAGACCTGAGAGTAAAGCCCCAAACCATAAAGTTCATAGAAGAAAACCTGGGACCAAGCTCAGAAGGCTTAGTCTAAGATATAAAGAGGATGATGCATACAGCCAGAAATGCATAGGCTGGGGTAGATAAAATAGATGAATGGGACCTTTTAAAGATTACATCTTTGTGCTTATCAAAACCTTTTCCCAACAGGATGAAAATAAAATCTTCCAACTGGGAAAAAAACATTTAGGAGCACCATGTCAGACAAGAATCTCATAACAACAGTTTATAGAATGCTTCTGGTCCTCCAGATAAAAAAAGACCAACAACCCAATTACAAAACGGGCAAAAGACATGGGAAAACCTTTCACAAAGGAAGAGATTCAGATGGCCAGCAGACACATGAGGGCATGCTCCAAATAACTGGCAATAAGAGAGATGTGAATCGAAACCACAATGAAATACCATCTTACTCCAGCAGCAGTGGCAAAGTTGAACAGGGTAGCAAGCAATAAATATTGGAGAAGATGTAGAGAGGTAGCAACTTTCATATATTTTTGGTATGTCTGTGAAATGATACACTCTGGAAGGCAGTTTGGTCTTCTCTCTAACATTTGAACACAGACACTCTCTTACGACCGATCTATTCCACTACTAGGAATATGTTGTTGTTGTTATTGTTAAGTGTTGTCAAGCCATAGACGACTCATAGTGACCCTATAAACTTGAGCACTTGTATAACTTTCATCATTTTTCCAAATTCATGGAGTTTCAATATATTCCAAGAATATTAGAACTGATACACAAATGGAGATCTGTAAACGAATGTTCACAGCAGTGTTATTCACTGTCGCAAGAACATGGAAACAGCCCTAATGTCCAACCACAACTGAGTGGATTGAAAAATTGTAGTGCATTCACAAAATGGAATTCTATTTAACACATAGGAGCAACGACTTAGAAAAAATACTACATAACTTGGGAGAGATTGGAGAGCATGATGCTAACTCAGTCTCACAAAGACAAATACTGCATAAGATAATTATTGTAAAATAATTTGTATAACTAGTAAAACATATATGGGAATCCAAGGTGGGAAGGGGTGGGAGCAGAAGAATGAGGATGGGTAGGGCCACAATCATCGGATCACACAATTTCGCAGGTGAGAGAGGGGATGAAGGAAATGGGAGGGATCTGGCAGAGACCTGAAAAGACAGGGTCATGATGGGCAAGGTTTAATGGTGATTAATTTTATAAAATATAATGCATGGGATGAAACACAGTATGAATGAAGAATAGTGTATATGAACTTTGCAAGCAAACCAATATAGAATAAAATTTTAAAGAAATGCAAATTTTAATATAAAGGAAAAAAAGTACAGTGGTGGTACAGCAACAGATACATAGATCAATGGACTAGAACTTGGAACCCAGAAATCAGCTCGTCCTCCTACGGTCAACAGATCTTTGGCAGAGGGACGGAATCATTTAAATGGGGAAATGAAAGCCTCCTTAACAAATGGTGTTGGCAAAATTGGAAAAGCATATGCAGAAAACTAAAGGAAGACCAACATCTCACACCATGCACAAAAACCAAACACCAGATGGATCGGGGACTTGGAAGTACAACCAAAGACTACAAAAGTAATCATACAAAAGCTAGGAAGAACTTTAGAAACCCTAATATTCAGAATGAACAATCTTCCAAGCATATTGAAAATCCTACAACCAGGAGATAATAAAATAGATGAATAGTACCTTCTAAGAATCAAATCCCTATGCACATCAAAAACTTCTCCAACCGGGTAAGAAGGAATTTGGCAATGACAAATCTAAGAAAGGACTTATACCTAAAATTTATTGAATACTTCAGCATCTCAACAAGAAAAAGGTAAACAACTCAGTCACAAAATGGGCACAGGATATGAATAAACACTTCACCAAAGAAGACATTCAGATGACAAACAAACATATGAAGGAATGTTCAAAATTCCTAGCTATCAGAGATACGCAAATCAAAACAACTATGAGCTATCATTTCACCCCAGTAACAACAGCAAATTTCAATAGGTCAGCAAACAGCAAATGCTGGTGAGGTTGTGGAGGGATTCGAACTCTCATTAACTGCTGATGGAAATGTAATATGGTACAGCCACTGTGGAAAGTGGTCTGGTGCTTTCTCAAAAAGTTGGAAATAGAAATATCATTTCCCCAGCAATTCCACTACTGGAAATACACCCTAAAGAAATCAGAGCCACAGACGTATGAAAACCCATGTTTATAATTGCATTATTCACAATAGAAAAAAAAATATAGAAGCAATCCAAGAATGGATAGAAAAACTACGGTGCATCACATGATGGAATACTATGCAGCATTAGAAAATAATGAAATAAAATACTACACAGCATGGGGGAAACTTGAGGGCATTATACTAAAAGAAATATCTCAGTTACAAAAGGACAAATACTGAATAACATTGCCGTTATAAAATAGGAGAGATATGGCAGGATTGGGGAGGAAATGGGGGCAAGTGTATAGATAATGAGCATTGCATTAGAATAGATGAGGGGAAGAAATGTCCAAAAGAAATATATGATTATGCATCATATGTGTGAAATCTGGGATGAGGGATGCATTATAGGGTGGGATGGAAGAGGAGGAGGAGGAAAAGGAGGAGAAAATGTGTGACAACGAAGAAATAAAAGAAGAAAATAGGGAATTATTTTGTTGATAATCAAAGATAATTATGTCATCAAATCACTTGGGATGATAATAAACACTTGTATTTAAAAGATGTGAATAACATCTTCATAAAAATAAAAAGGAAGTCTAAATTTCTCTTAAACGTATGGAAGTGTTTCTCATTAATATTAATAATAATAATAGAGTCACCGTACCAGAGAGAACTGGTTGATACTGAACTATTTCAGGAAGCACCACATGAGCAAAAGCCAACAGTAACAAAGGAGAAGTTCAAGCTGCATTGAAGATACTGGCAAAAAATAAATACCCAGAAACAAATTGGATACTGACTGACATTTTTCAACTAACAGATGAAATCTTGGACACACTCACCAGTCTGTGCCGGGAAATTTGGAATTCAGCTGCCTGGCCCACTGACTGGAAGAGAGCCATATTTGTTCCTATTTGCAAGAAAGGTGATAGAACAGAAGGTGAAAAGTTATCAAACAGTATCATTAATGTCACGTACAAGCAAAACACTGCTGAAGATCATGCAAAGACATCTAGAACAGTACATTGACAAGGGACTGCCAGAAGTTCAAGCTGGACTTACAAGAGGTCGTGGAACCACAGACAGTACTGCTGATGTCAGATGCATTCTATCTGAAAACAGAGAATATGAGAAGAAGGTCTGTGTTTTATTGACTAGGCAAAGGCATTTTTGTGGATCACAACAAACTATGGCTAACATTGAGAAGAATGTGAATCACAGAACACATAATTATGTTCATGTGAAATCTATATCCGTACCAAGAACCTGTTATCTGAAGGGAACAAGGAAACACTGCATGGTTTAAAATTGGGCAGGGTGTGCATGAAGGTATATCCCTTCTCCTACCTATTCAGTCTGCATGCTAAGCAAATTATTAGTGGAACTGAATTCTTTGAAGAAAAACGTGGCATCAAGACTGGAGGAAGATTCATCATCAGCTTGTCCTATGCAGATGACACAATCTTGCTGAAAGTGAGGGGGGCGAGAAGCACTTGTTGAAGAAGGTAAAAAACCACAGCCTTCAATATGGATTGCATCTTAACACCAAGAAGGCAAAGGGCCCATGGGCAACATCATGCTAGATGAAGAATGGATTAAAACTGTTAATGATTCTGCCATCCTTGGATCCCCAATCCCTTCTTACCAGCAGTCAGGAGATAAGGCATATTGCTTTGGGTAAGGCTGCTGGCAGGAAACTCTTCAAAATACTGAAGAGCAGTGATGTCAGTTTGAAGAGTAAGGTGTGCCTGATTAAGGCCATTTCAGTTACTTTCTATGTATCTGAGAGCTGGACGATGAGTGAGGATGAAAGAAAACAATGGATGCCTTTGAGCTGTGGTGGTGAAGAAGAGTACTGAATACCCCGCAGACAGCCAAAGGAATGAAGAGGTGAATCTCGGAAACGGTACAGCCAGAGGCCTACTTGGATGCCAATGCTTCATCTCTCATACAGTTTGCTAGGAGAGGCTATTCCTTAGAAAAGGATATGATGCTGCGAAGGGTGGGGGTCAGCAAAAGACAGAAAGACACTCAATGAGATGGACTGACATGGTGACTGCAGCAACGGGCTCAAGTGTATCAGAGATGGTAAGGACAGCACGGGAGAGGACAAGATTCAGGTCTGTTGTCCTAGAGCCACTGTAAGTTGCAGTGGATTCAATGTTACCTAACAACAGCAGTAAGTGAGGACTAAACATGAAAGTAAAATCATATTGATACAACATTTCGAAGCGATGAGTTGGCAAACTTACTCCAGTTAAAATGGAACAGCACAAAGCTAACAAAACCCCTACAATTCTTTCTCTCACTTCCTGTGTAGTGGGGCTGGTCAATCGTCATTGTTGCTAGTTACTCGCGAGTCAGCTCTGTGATAACCTCAAGGACAAGAGCAGACGATGCCCTCACAATCCTCATCCCCACGGAGAGGCTCTAGTCCAGTCAGTGTGTCAGTTCACCTCATCAAAATTCTCCTTTTTTTCAAGTTGTGCCAAGAAATCTGGAGGACCACCACCTGGCCAACTGACTGGAAGAGATCATAGAGTCTGTTGTTGTTACTGTTATGTGCCATCGAGTCACCTGAGACTCATAGTGACCCTATGTACAACAGCCCTAAACTCTGCCCTATTCTAGTGCCAATCTCACCATCTCCGACACATCTGTCCCCATTACCCCAGTCACTGAATCAATCCATCTCATTAAGAGTCTTCCTCTCCTGCCCTGTCCCTCCACCCTCCCAAGCATGATGTCCCTATCCAAGGACTGGTCCCTCCTTGCAACATGTCCAAAGTATGTCACAGAAAGCCTCAGAATCCTTGTCTCCAAGGAGCAGCCCGGTTTAATGCTCTATAGGGTGAACCTGTTCGTTTCCTTAGCAGTCCATGGTATATTCAATCATAGAGTCTAGATTCTCAGATAATTCGCTCAGCATACGTATTGAATGGGAATCGAGAGCGGATACAGCCCTGATGCATTTCTTGCTTAGTTCTAAACCATACAGTCCTCCCTTGTTTTGTTGTTACAACAGCCTCTTGGTGTAGGTATAGACTTTGCATGAATACAACTAAATGTTCTGGTATTCCCATTTTTCTCAACATTATCTGTAACTTGTTATGATCCACACAGACAATAAAACATAAAGAGACAAAAAACAATAAAAGAAAGAAAAAGAAAACTCCCCCACCCCCACCCCCACCCCCGATCATTCACCCAGCACCATGCCCATGTTCAACGCCGATACCTCCTCACAGCATATCCACAAAAGGACGTCTTTCCCCCCTCACTGGTCAGGTTCATTCTCCCTATTCTTTCTCCAACACAAATGTGTTCACTTTTCCAGCTGTTGGTGGTAGAGTTCACCAACATCGCAGTTCAAATGCACCATTTTGTCATCCGTTTCTCTTTTTCGTTGTTCAGCTTTTATGTGAATATGGTGACTGAAAATATTGAATCCGGTGTACACCTTAATCCCAACCTTGCTCTTTGCTCTTTAACACTTTAAAGAAATCTTGTCAGCAAATTTTCCCAGTGCAAGATGCAGAAGATACCTCATTTGGTTTTTTGACCTCTGCTTCTGTGGGCATTGTTTGTGGATTTAAATACAAATAAATCATTGACAATGTCAACCCGTTCTCTTTGTATCGTGTTGCTTACGGTCCATTTGTGAGGATTTTTCCTCTCTTTATATTAAGGGGTAATCTCTATGTTCAGCCAGTAATTTTTCTTGGTAATAATGACTCTTATAAATTATATATGAGCATGTAAAATTTCACAACTGCTTGGAATAACAATTTGGCAAAAGCTTTTGACTTTCCTAAAGCGCTTAGCCTTTGATCCACCAGTTCTGCTTCGAGGAATTTATTCTAGAAATTCTTTCACTTGTGCAAAGTAAAATACCATCAGCAATGCTCATTGCAGTGCGGTTTACAACACCAAAGAATGAGGATGAAAGGCAATGTCCTTTATAGGCAGGGAGAGAGGCAGCTAAATAAATTATAATGCAGCCATATGATAGGATGCTATGCAGTCGTTTTTAAAAGTACTAGTTCGATGTTTACCGAAAAGTTAAAATCTCCAATCAGGTCTAAGTGAGAAAGGGATGTAAGCACAATGTGAGTGTCAAGTCAGCATCTGGGTTTCCTATTCGTGGTGGAATCCTGGGTGAGGCGAACAGTAATGAGCTTGGCTACCAGCAGAAAGGCTGAAGGTTCCAATCCACCCAGAGGTGCCTCACAGTTAAAGCCTGCTGATAGGAGCTCTGAGGTGTGGCTGTAGGGACGTGTTCTGCTAACATGAAGGAGCGGATTTGAACCCACAGGCTGCTGTTGCAGAAAGCGGGGGAAACTCCTCCCACACAGTTCACTGCCTCCCAAAACCCACTGGGGAGTCAGCTAAGAGTCAAGTGTGACTTGATGGAAATGAGTTTGAATTTTTTATAAAAATTGTTGTATATTGGTGTGCTTACAAAGTTCGTATGCACTGTGTTTCACACTATTCTTCATTCACTTTGAGTTTTATATAACCATTCCTATTCATTCTGCTTATAAAATTAATCACCATTGGACTATGCCTACAATTACCAAGTCACTTCAGGTCCCCACCATTTCCTTCTTCCCCTCCCTCAACCCATCAAATTTTGTAGCTCTGTGATCCTGGCCGTACCTGTCCTCACCTGTCTGCATCCAGCCCTTCCCTCTTGGATCCCCGTATGTTTTACTAGTTATCCTTCGTTTACTATAATGGCCTCGTACAACATGTTCATGGATAGGAAGACTCCACAGAGTGAAAATTACAATCCTGTTAAAAGCAGTCTACATGTTCAGTGCAATCCCAATGCAGATACCAAATTCCTTTTTCAAGGAGATCAGAAGAGAAATTGTCAAGTTTATTTGGAGACGAAAGAGACCCTAAATAAGCAAAGCACTTCTGAAAACAAAACTGAAACGGGAGGCATAGCACTTCCTGACCTCAGAGGTAATAACCAAAACTGCTTGGTACTGGTACAACGACAGGCACATAGACCAATGGAACAGAATCGAGAACCCAGAAATGGACCTCTCTATCTATAGTCAACTGAGTTATAATTTTAAATTTTTGATTGATGTTAAAAAATCAGCCAGTGACGCTCATGTGGAAGAGTTATGCTCTGATGCACACAGACGCACTGTGAGTTGGACTTGACTCCGTGGCAACAAGTTAATACTTGTGTGAGTGTGTTTGTGTGTGCTTGCATGCATGGGTGCTATCTGGGTGGATACTCAGGCTGGCCGGTGTGAGTAGGCTGTTCTTTGGTCATACGAAGGTAAGCGGGTGTCTGTGGGTATACTTGGGTGTACTTTCACGCATGGAATATCTCTGGAATGGTGTACAGGCCAAGCCGAGGGTCTCTGCTGGCTCTTTGAGTATATAAGGGTATTGTTGTTAAGTGCTGTCAAGTACAACTCAACATCTGAGGTCTTCATCTCCTGTGCTGTGCCCCTACCCTTCCAAGTATAATGTCCCCCAAGGATCAGTTCTCTCCTGGCCACATGCCCAAAATATGTGACAAAGCTTCAGAATCCTAGTCTCCAAAGAGAAATTTGGTTTCATG
Organism: Elephantulus edwardii; assembly: GCF_000299155.1. Lineage (NCBI taxonomy): Eukaryota > Metazoa > Chordata > Mammalia > Macroscelidea > Macroscelididae > Elephantulus > Elephantulus edwardii. Next base: position 4,172,216 of record NW_006399814.1, on the reverse strand, counting down.
CTCTCCAAGACAGATTTGTTTGTTTTCTTGGCAGTCCAAGACTCTTTTCTAGCACCACAACTCGAAGGCATCAATTCTTCTGCCATCCTTAGTCATTGTCCAGCTCTCTGATATATAACAAGTAATTGCAAAGACCACAGCCTGGATCAGGCACATCTTAGTCCATAGACTGACATCGTTGTTTTTTAGTACTCTGGAGAGGTCCCTGACAGCAGATTTTCCCAATGCAATTTGTCTTTTGTTTTCCTGACTGCTGGTAAGAGTGTTGGTTGTGGAGCCGAGCTGTAATTGTTAACCTCACTTTCTTCTCCATTTATCATGGTGCTGCCAATTGGCCCAGTGGTGAGAATCTTTGTTTTCTTGATGTTGAGCTTTATTCCACATTTAAGACTATAATCCTTGACCTTCTGCAACAAGGGCTTCAGTTTCAGCAAGGTGGGGCCATCTGCATAACAATGAGTCTTCCTCCAACCCTGATGCCACAATTCTCCTCATAAAGCCCTGATTCTAATAAACAACCAAACTGAACCCTACCCTATATTGTGTCATCCTCGCCACGTACGATATACTCAAATGCATTGCTGATTCATGGCTCTTCTTCTCCTCCACTGACCCTCTATCTTCACAAGTATGACATTACTTTCCAAGTAATAACTTCACCTAGTTACATGTCCAAAGTATGAAAGTTGAAGCTTTGACACCCTTGCCTCCTAGGAGCCCTCTGACTGTACTTTCTCCAAGACATACATGTTCTTTTGGCAGTCTGTGGGCTAGTAAGCACTCTTCTCCAACACCACAACTCAAAGGCATCAGTTCTTCTGTCATCCTTATTTATTGTCCAGCTCTCTGATGTGTAGCAGGTGATTGAGATGACCATGGCTTGAATCAGGTGCTCCTTAATCTTCAAACTGACATCATTGCTCTTCAGCATTTTGGAGAGGTCCCTGACAGCAGTCTTGCCCAATGAAATATGTCTCCTGATTTCTTGACTGCTGGAATCAAGAGCACTGATTGTTGATCCATGGAAGATAAAGTAATTGAGAGCTTCAATCCTTTCTCTATCTAGTGTAATGTTGACTGTTGGTCCCGTGGTGAGGCCCTTTGTCTCCCTGATGCTGAAATGCAATCCATTCTGAAGGATGACGTCTTTGATCTGCAGCAAGCAATTCAAGTCCTTCTCACTTTCAGCAGGCAAAGATGTGTCATCTGAATAATGCAAGTTGTTGATGAGTCTTCGTCCAATCCTGATCCCACATTCTTCTTCACAGACTCAGGCTTTGTGAATTATTTGCTCAGCATAAATATTGAGTAGATATGGAGAAAGAATGCAACTCTGACACTAAGCTTTCCTGATTTTAAGCCATGCAGTGTTCCCTTGTTCTGTTCAGATAACTTCTTGGTCTAGGTAGAGCTTTCCCATGAGCACAAGTAAGTGCTCTGCGATCCCCATTCTTATCGAGGTTAGCTGTAATGTGTCATGATCCACACAGTCAAATGCCTCTCAAGAGTCAACAAAGCACAAATAGACATTCCTCTGATATTCTTTGCTTTCAGTTAGGATCCATCTCACATCAGCAATGATATCCCTGATACTGGAACCTCTTCTAAAGCCAATTGAATTTCTGAGAGTTCCCTGCCAATGTAGTAATTTTTGACTGATTTTCAGTAATATTGTGTGTGGTTGCATGCATAGATTATCCCCAGAAGGGTGTATAGGCCAGACTGAGCGGCTGGACTGGTCCCTTGGACATATGAGAGGGATTGGGCGCATTTGTATGTGCCTGCATGCATGGAATATCTCTGGAAGGGAACACAGACCTCCCCGGGCAACTGGGCTGGTCCTTTGGGTGTACGAAGGTTGTGGTTGCTGCTGTTGTACTTTGGTGACATCAAGTCAAGGATGACTCATATCAATCCTCTGAATAACGGATCTGAACCCTGTCCTGTCCTGTACCACCTCAACCTCCTCCACACTCAAGCCCATTGCTGCAGTCACTGTGTCAGTCCATCTGGTTGAAGTTTTCCTTTTCTTCGTCATCCCTCTGTCTTCCCAAGCATGATGTCCTTCTCCAAGGAACAGCCCCTCCTAGCAACGTGCCAAAAGTATGTGAGACAGAGCTTCAACAGCTTTGCCTGCAAGGAGCACTCTGCACCTTCTCAAGACGTGTTTGTTTGTCTTTTTGGCAGCCCATGGAATATTCTGTACTCTTCTCTAACACTTCAAAGGCATCCGTTCTTCTGTCATCTTTATTCATTATCCAGCTACCAGATACATAGCAAATCAGTCTCAAATAAGGCACATCTTAGTCCTCAAACTGGTATCATTGCTCCTCGATAATTATGAGAGGTCCCTAACTACAGACTTTCCCAGTGCAATACATCTTGTCTCCTAGTCTCCTGATTGCGGGTACTAAACATATTAATTGTGGATGCAAGCAAGTTGAAGTTATCAACAGTCTCAATCTTTTCTCCATCTATCATAATGTTTCTTAATAATCCCATGGTAAGGATTTTTGTTTTCTTTTTATTTTCTTGATCGGTAAATGCAATATATCTTGAAGGCTTTGGTCTTTAACCTTCTGCAGCAAGTGCTTCAAGTCCTCCTCACTTTCAGTGAGCAAGGCTGTGTCATGCATATAATGAAGGTTATTGACGAGTCTTTTTCCAGTTCCGATGTCATACTCTTCTTTAAAGAGTCCAGCTTCTTGTATAATCTCAACACACAGATTAAATAGATAATGGAGAAAGGCTAGAACCCTGACATACAACCTTCCTAATTTTGAATCATGCAGTACTCCCTTGCTGTGTGCTCCGGGATTCCCATTCTTCTGGATGTCACCCATACATGTGCTTGCATGCATGGATTATGGAGGAAGGAAGCACCTCCAGGCTGGGGGGCTGGCTGCCCCTTCGGTCACACAAGACTAAGTGGGTGTATTTGTGTGTAGTTTCACGCGTGGACTATCTCCGGAAGGCTGCACGGGCCAGGCCGGGTGAGTGTGCTGACCCTTTGAGTGTATGAGGGCTCCTGAGAGCTGGCCTTGCGTGGGGAGCGAGCTCAGCTTCCCCATCCCAGAGCTGGGGTGGCATGAGGAGTCCAGGGGGCCCCTGGCCTGTGTGCCACGCCTGGGCCTTCCCTTGGGCTCCCTGGATTGCAGGTGTCCCCTCAGGAGCATCAGCCGTGGGCAGCGCTCCCAGTCCTCTTCCCCCTGCACCCCAATGCCAGGCTGTGCACACACTGGATGCCCCTGTAGGTGGAACTGCTGAAGAAGTCCTGGCTTTGTCCCCAGCGGCTCCGCAGGTAGATGGTCCTCACCACAGAGACCTGGGCTCTCGCCGGGCCTGTTGGCTCTGGCTGCCCCTTGCCCCGAGATTACCTGACCAGCCCATCTAGCTGCGCATGCGCAGACTGCTAGTGCACATGTGGGTGGACAGGTGCCCCCGGGGAGTAGAGACTCTGAGAGGGACTGAGCTCCCTCAGGACAGCAGGAAAGAGGCCCAGGCTGGTGCCCAGGAAGGGGCCGGGCACTGTGGGCAGCTGGGAGGACTGAGCAGTAGAGACTCTGAGAGGGACTGAGCCCCCTCAGGACAGCAGGAACGAGGCCCAGGCTGGTGCCCAGGAAGGGGCCGGGCACTGGGCAGCTGGGGGGACTGAGCTCCCTCAGGACAGCAGGAAAGAGGCCCAAGCTGGTGTCCAGGAAGGGGCCGGGCACCGGGCAGCTGGGCTAAACCCTGGTCTGCAGCTCAGCCCTGGTGAGACTTGACGTCCAGGCCCCTCTCAAGGGAGGCTGTCCTCCCTTATGAAGATGACAACAGCCCTGGGAGGAACTTTCTATCAGCTCTGCCTCTTCTGGTGTGTGGGGGAGGCAGGGCAGTGGGCAGGCAGGCAGGTGAGCTCAAGGCCTGAGGCCTGTCCTAACAGCCCTGGGGTGAGCCAATTGGCAAGGATTGACCACCTTCCTGCTTGGACAGCAGCTCTGACTGTGTCCAGCAGCCAAATTGGACTTGTGACAAAGCACTGTTCCATCTGACCCAGCATTGGCATGTCCAAGTTGATTTGTCTGCAGATTGGATGCCTGTCCACCAGGCCACAGCTCTGGCGGCCATAGGCGGACTCTGCAGTGAGGGTCTGGATGCTGAATCTTGTATCTGGCTGCAAATCAGAGCCCCAGGCTCCCAGTTGAGAGCCCCGGGCTCGTGACAGTGGTGGCTTCCGCTCAGGGTCAAATGTGCTGGCTGTACAGAGCTGCCCTCGGGGATAACTGCAGCTCTCTGCGGATGACGGTCAAGCCCAGGAGGCCTCCATGGCCACACAGCCTCTCCAAGCTCCCCCAGGACCAGAAGCAGGGTTGGCATGATGCTGAATGACCAGAAGCTGCCCAGCCATCAGCCCCAGAGACCACACAGGGTATCGGCCACCAGACAGTGAGCGGTGACTGCAAAGAATCACCTCTCATCAGCCCCAGAAACCACGCAGGATGTAGGCTACCAGACGGAGGGTCACCTCCCAGCAGAAGAGCTCAACAGCAGCTGTGTGTTCTCAGAGCAGCCGCCAATTAGGAGGTGGGTGGACGCTGGGTGTCCTGTGCTGCCCAGAGCTGGCTCTGGAACCTGGGGTTGAGCCTCTGGAGAGCCGGGGGACCACCCAACCCTCCCTGTGGGACCTGTGGATGGGGACCTGCCATGCCACAGACTCATCTGAGATTGGAACATAACACAAGGTGTGCATTTCTAAAAATATCCCTCACCCTTAGAAAGCACCTGTTAGAGACTCTTTTTTTGTGGGTGTGCCATAAAGCATCTGAGGGCAGAGAACACGGGACACCCAGGAGGAAGCACCCCTTCACTCAAAGGCCAAGGACCATCCCACCCACACCACAGTAACACCTCAGCCTCAGGGCCAGACACACTCCACCCACCCCACAGAGCAGGAGGACCCCTGGGGCAGGACTGCCCCACCCACAGGGCAGGGCCACTCCACTCACAGAGCAGAACTACCCGACACACAGGACAGGGTCCCCCCACCCACAGGGCAGGACAGTGTCATCCACAGGGTAATGTCCACCCTACACAGAGGTCATCATCCATGAAGAGACCAAAAGCTCACCACAAAGTCGGGGGGTAGAGGCGGAACCAAACCCACAAAAATGGGTGTCAGAAGAGACCCTGGAAATTTCACTTGTTGTATGTGCCATCAAGTCACCTGCAACTCATAGTGACCCAATGTACAATAGCTCTGAAGCCTGCTCTATCCTGAGCCACTCTCACTAAGACACACTGACCCCCATCAAAGCAGTTACTATGTCAACCCATCTCACCAGGGGTCTTCCTCTCCTGTTCCATCCCTCCACCCTTCCAAGCATGATGTCCTTCTCCAAAAACTGGTCCCTCCTGGCCCTGTGCTTAAAGTATGTGACATGCAGCTTCAAAATCCTAGCCTCTAAGGAGAAATTTGGTTTTACTCTCTCCAGTACGTATCTGTTCGTTCTTTTGTCAGCCCAATACTCTTTTTCAGCATCAAAACTCAAAAGCGTCAAGTCTTCTGTCATCCTGAGTCATTTTCTAGCTCTCTGACACATAGCAAGCAATTGAGAAGACCATGGCCTGGATCAGGGGCACCTAGTCTCTTGTTCCAGTTACTGGAACATTGAAAAGCTTAAGAAAAGAGATGCCGAAGTAAAAGAGCTGAATGGAAGATTCCAAAGGGCAGGATTGGAAGCATTTCTTGCAGAAGATCAAGGACTAGATGTTGTTTTCAGTATGAATTGAAGTTCAACATCAAGAAAGCATAGGTTCTCACGACTGAGCAAACTGGCAGCACCGTGAGAGATGGAGAAGAGAAGGCAGTTCTTAATTTCAGCTTGCTTGGGCCACAGTCAACGCTCTTGGCATGAGCAGTCAGGACATGCAAAGATTACTTGCATTAGGAAAAGCTGCTGTGAGAAACCTCTCCAGAGTGCTCAAAAGCAACAGTGTCAGTCTAGAGAGTAAGGTGTGCCTGGTCCAGGCCATGGTCTTCACAGTTATTTGCTATGTATCAGAAAGCTGGACAATGACTAAGGGTGACAGAAGAAGAATCAAGGCCTTTGAGTTGTCATGCTGGAGAAGAGTATGGAACATACATGCCATGGACTGTCAAGAGAACAAAACAGTCCTAGAGAGGGTGAAATCAAGGTTCTCCGCGGAAGCTAGGATTCTTGAAGCGTCATCTCACATACTTTGTGCATATGGCCAGAAGTAGGATCAGTCCTTGGACCAGGACATCATTCTTAGAGAGGTGGAGGGACAGCGCAGGTGAGGAAGACCCCGGATGAGATACACTGACACACTGAAGGGGATACGGTGAGGAGGTGCTTTGGAGACAGTGCGAATGGCTCAGGAGAGGACAAGGTTCAGAGATATTGTATGTCCATAGGGTGGCTATGAGCTGTAGGCAACTTTATGACACGTAACAACAATGACATTATCAATATCACATATAAGCAAAATACTACTGAAGATGATTTAAAACTATCTAGAACATTTAGTGCACAGACAGGGAACCACCAGAAGTTCAAGCTGGATTTAGAAGAGAATTGGCACCCACCAGGGATATAATTGCTATGTCAGATGGGTCCTGGCTGAAAGCAATGAATACTAGAAGAATATTTACTTGTGCTTTATTGACTATGAAATGGCATTTGACTCTGTGGATCATAACAAATTGTGGCTAACTTTGAAAAGGATGAGAAACCCAGAAAATTTAATTGTGCTTATGTGAAACCTATATCTAGACCAAGAGGCTGCTGTGTGAACAGAGCAAGTGAACAGCATGTGGGAACAAGATTTGTTCTGTGGCATCAAGATTGGAGAAAGACTCATCAACAACCTATGTTAAGCAGATACCCCACTTTGCTTGCTGAAACTAAAGATGACCTGAAGCACTTGCTGCAGAAGGTCAAGGACTGTAGTCTTCAATGTGGATTGAAACTCAACATCAAGAAGACAAAGATTCTCACCACTGGGCCAATTGGCAGCACCACGATAGATGGAGAAGAGATTGAGGTTGTTAACAATTACAGCTCACTCAGCTCCACAACCAACACTCTTGGCACCAGCAATCAAAACATCCAAAGATAAATTGCATTGGGAAAATCTGCTGTCAGGGACCTCTGCAGAGTACTTAAAAGCAATGATATTAGACTAGAGACTAAGGTGTGCCTAATCAAAGCCAGGGTCTTCACAATTACTTGCTATGCATCAGAGAGCTGGACAATGAAAAGGATGACAGAAGAAGAATCAATGCCTTTGAATTGTGGTTTTGGAGACATCTTAAATACATCATGCACCGCCAAGAAAACAAATAAATCATTCTGGGAGAGGCTGAAACCACGTTTCTCCTTGGAGGCTAGGATTTTGAAGCTTTGCCTCACATACTTTGGGCACATGGCCAGGAGAAACTGGTCCTTGAAGAAGGACATCATGCTTGGAAAGGTAGAGGGACAGCGTGGGAGAGGAAGACCCCCAGTTAGATGGATTGATACAGTAACTGGGGCAATGGGGGTTGATGTGTCAGAATTAGTGAGACTGGCTCAGGACAGGGCAGACTTCAGATCTATTATACACAGGGTCTCTATGGGTCGCAGGCAACTTGACAGCACATAACAACAACAACAAAATGCCCTGTCAGTCATCCACAGCGAAGTTGAATCAGGATGGAGGGGTGTGTGATTTTATTTTATAAGCAAGATCACCCCTGTTCCTCTTGAGTGACAACTCCCAGGCAACTATCCCAAGGCATGCTTCTCAAAGTGCCCCGTGGCAGGAAGTACAGACAAAGCCTTCCTACAGCAGCCCCTAGGGACACATACTCAGAAGCTCTCAGCACTTTATACTTGAAAGTCCGACTTACTCAGCATCCCCCGTCCTGTACCGTGAAAACCCTCACTCCGTAGCACCTACAGATAGATCTCTGAGGGGGGTGTCAGTGGTGGCAACCCATTCTCCTCTCTCCTTTTACCCCATCAAATGAAGAACACTGACTTTCAAACAAAAATATATTCAGCAAAAATGTATTTTCAGTCTCCCTTGCAGGTCAGGATATAGAGGAATGCTGTTCTGTCCAGTGAGATGCTATCTTCCCGAGCTTGTGGGAAGCTTTGAGTTCCTATTGTAGATGCAGGTTCATCTTTGTGGCCTCCCCTTTGCTGCTGGGAGCTTGCATGCAGTCACTGGAGCTGCAGCAGCCACTTTGCAACTATGAAGGCAAAAAACCCAGAAAACGTCAGAGACCACGGCTTTGACTACTTCAGGCTACAGAACCAGAATCAGTAACTTGCATTACTCTTCAGGGATGCAGAGAAAGCCCCGGTTTGCTTAACCCACTGTTTTAGAATCAGAGCTGAGTATCACTCCTTGCTGAGACCCAGCAGAGCTGTGCGGGAATCACGTGAGGACGCTGTGACCTGAAACAAGGCTAGTTTTCCTGTCCAGCTTGAACCCACCAGCTGCTCTCCAGGAGAAGGATGGGCATCTCTTCCCATGCAATTTACTGCCTCTAAAATCTCCCTGGAGGGTCAGCTGTGAGCTGGTCCCAACTTGATGGCAAGTGACTGACACAGTGACTACAGAAATGAACTTCAGGGTGTCAGAGATTGTGAGAATGGTTCAGGATAGGACACGGTTCACATCTGTTGTCCACAGGGTCCCTATAAGCCATGCTCAACTCAGTGGAACTGAACGCACTCTTCCCTGGAGGAGCACCCCATTCTCAGGGCAGAATGCTTCCTCCTCTCCCGGAGATCAGCATTCGGACTCCCCCTCAGACTCCATCCTGGAGTAGAGCATCACTGCGGAGCTAAGGTGCTGCTGCCTGGGCCGGAGTCTCCGCAGACAAAGCCCAGCAGGGCCTGCAGCCTCTGGTGGCGCGCAGACCCACTTTGCATTCAGCACAGGGCCATGCACTTTATTATCTCCACAAATGACTTTGAGAATGAGCTGCCAACTTAACAGACTCTGGGCCAAGCAGGCCTCCCTTTGTTTCTGCCAGGCCTGATGGACTGGGCCCTCCCCAGGGGGTTGTTCTGAACACAGGCGCAGAGATGGGCCTCAGCCCCCCTGAGCTCACAGGGGCCGCCCCTGACCCAGGCCCAGCAGTCGGCTGGATGACAGACCTGCTGGACTGGCTTCTCAGGGTCCCGTGCACCCCAGAAAGGTAGCCAGAACGCCTCAGGGTCCCGTGCACCCCAGAAAGGTAGCCAGAATGCTCCTTGGAAACCGAAGACGGTGAGACGTGTGTCATATACTTCCTCGGGGCATGTTTTCACAAGGGACTAGTCCCTCAATTTGGACAGGGTGCTTAGGAAAACAGAGCGTCAGCAAAACAGAAAGATCCTCAGCAACGGATTGATGTGATGACGGTCACGGTCACGGTGGAGTTCAGAGACGACGAGAACGGTGGAGGACCCGGCAGGGCTTTACTCTGCGCTCAGAGGTTCCTGTGAGGACTGTGCAGCGGAGATACACAGACAGGGAGGGTGGGCGCGCAG
>NW_006399814.1:4132387-4162054 GCF_000299155.1 Elephantulus edwardii | reverse complement strand
GGACATTGGTGGGGGAGCGGGCAGTGCTGGGGGAGTGGACATTGGTGGGGGAGCGGACAGTGCTGGGGGCAGCGGACATTGGTGGGGGGAGCGGACATTGGTGGGGGGAGTGGACATTGGTGGGGGGAGTGGACATTGGTGGGGGGAGCGGACAGTGGTGGGAGAGTCAACAATGCTAAGGAGGAACCGACAGTGCCGGGGGTGGTGAGGACAGGGGGTGGTGAGGACAGGGGGTGCTCATCCTCTGGGCTCTGGTCATCTCTGAGCCCAGGTGACCTGCAGCGACTCCTCCAGGTACTGTCTGGGTTGGGCCTCAGTGACTGACTCACCCTCTGTGGGAACCCAAGACCGTCCAGACAGCATGGACACCACAGGGACAATGTCCGGCCCATGTCCATGCCTTTGGGACCCTGGTCCTGGGGGCGAGGACAGGTTGCAGGGTCCAGCCCCCGGGGGAGGACGTCTGTCGCCCCACGACTTGAGCGCCGGAGCTGCCTTTCACTCCATCCTCCCCACAGGGCCTATTCCTCCCTGTACAACTTGATAAAAAGTGTAACTGATCTCCAGGCAATTATGAGACAAAATGTCGGTTTTTACCTTATTAGGGAACTTCTATTTCCAGCATGTTCCCAGAAAGGCAGCTTGGCACTGCCAGGTGTAGGCTGTCCCTGACATGAAGCTTGGGGACTACAAACCCCATCTGAACCCCCAGCGCCCCCGCAAACACCCTCAGTGGAGCAGCCCCACTGTCACCCAGAAAACTCCACGAGACAGTGGGAGCCGCTCTGCGAGGTCAGGCACTAACTGGACCCCAGGGGGCTGCTAACACCTGGACATTGAGTCCTGCTCCACACGGAGGGAGAGGGACATGGCAGTACTCAGAAGCCAGGTCATAGGTGACACTTGAATAGCGCTCTCTGTGTTGCATGAGGTCAGCTGTCTGAGTCCACACCCTCCAGCTCAGTGGTCAGGGCCCCACAGCACCTCTCTCTGAATTCATGACACGGCACCGATTGAACAATTCCATCCTCAGGTGCTCTGGCCACATCTGACATGTCCAGGGGTCCCAAGTCGGGGGTGGCAACTCGCCTGGCCAGAGGAGACAGAGTACAAGCCTGTCATTACAGAAGGCTCAGTTGGAGAGCACTGACCTGGATTGGAGGGTGGTCCCCCTGGAGCTTATGCAGGTTTAGAAGGGACACTTCTGCCTGAGCTCCACCAGCTGTTGACCCCTTAGGGGCCAGTCCCTCCTTAGCCCCATAAGAGGCTTGAATTGCTCCTTCTCTGCATGCAGGAGCCCTGCGTGTTTATTCCTTTAATTACTCCTACAGAAAGCACTGGTGGTGGGGGAAGCTGTTGTCTAGTCACTTCATGATGACCCCAAGTGGAGACCACCCCCCACCCCCCACCCCTCACCCCCGCTCTAGAGAGTAGCTCAGGTCTGCACCACACTCACAATTACTGATTTGCCCAAAACCCATTATTAGTGGTAGTGCATTTTCACTGCTTCCCAACTGTGAAGTTACATCTTCCATTTCCACATGAGGAAATAGTCTTTTCTGATTCGTAAGCTTTCCCCTGGCTAATTTCTAGAAGTAAGTCTCCACGCTTTCCTTCCTGATTTATTTTAGTCTGAAAGTTCTTCTGAAACCTGACCACCACAGGTGGTAGGGCTGGTACTGGACAGGCTAGTGGCCAGGCTCTCAACATCACAGCAGCATGTAAATTACCATGGTGTCAGGGTCTAACGTACCCCTGGTTTTACTTAGGAGAAATGGAAACTAAATCTGTAACTAATGAGGAAGATGAAATGAGGGAATGTATGTAAAATGTCTACACTTATCACCTGGACATAGAAGGCATTAATAAAGCTTTTTGTCATAATCATTGTCAAGGAGTTCTCTAGAGAAGTCAAACAAAATAGACACACACATGTACTCACATACATCTTGGTGGGTGGAGAGAGACATCAAGATTAGAGAGAAATGTATCTACTGGAAATTGTAATGGAATTGTCTACCAGTTAAACCTCAGGATGGTATGGGAAGCCAATACTGAATATGTGTAATAAACTTAACCGCTATTTCAGGATGTGGGGGAGGCATGGTTCAAGGTAGAGTTCACCCTGAGGCACTAAGGCAGTCCTTAGGGGTTTACCAGATTCTTGCATTTGCTGACCCCTTCCTCCTGAGTCAAGCAGACGGTTTTCAATAGAAAGAGCTTGGCTTCATTTGCATTGAATTCTCTTTGAGATTTACTTCCTGATAATTTTCAATAAAAATGCAGGGAAGCTGGAATGGGGGTCTGCAGTCAAGAACTGCTGGCCCTGTTTTTCATGCTCTCTGCTCTATCTCATTGCTGGCTGGCTGTCTCATTATTTATAATTATAAAATTAGTTTACCCTCAGTCTTCAACAGGATGGGAAATTCTCCTAAGTTTGGCCACTAACTTCAGATCCAAGTTCAGTTCGGTTCAGTAGGTCCAGGGCTGCTGAGTTGAGCCCAAGAACCAGGCCTGATGTGATGATGTGAGGAGTCAGACACAGGGTGCAGACCAAGCAGCCAGCTGTTCGCCTCCCACCCTTCCTTACATGAAGTGTGCAGGGCGCACTTGGAGTGGAACTCCCTTTCATCCTGATGGTTGCCTCTAGAGATCTCATTAAGGGACCGGTCACAGCCGATCTCATCAAGGGAATGACTACCCCATAATGTCCAACTCAAGTTGACCCGTAACTGTAACCATCTTCAGCCCCCATTCCTGTAGCTCCCAGATGCCAGGCCACCTTTTTAGGCTGGACTCCCAGAGCTTGAGCTCTCTCTTAAGCTCCACTCACCTCTTGCACTGGTGGTGGTCTCCTGGTGGATTGCCCTCAGTGGGTGGTAGCTTCCAGGACAGTCTGGGTCTGCAGCAGGCCCGTAGGTCTCACGCATTGCTCTGGGTACCACGTCCTGGGTAGCGTGTCCTTCCCATCTGGGTTCTGTCCCCAAGGCCCAGCTCCTTCTCACCAGGCCCTTGTTTCTCTCCATATGGAAAGTACACCCTTACCTTTGCTGGGAGCTCCATTTCTTTTTATCTGTTATTTATTCTCCTGACTCATGAAATTGCACCCTTCAGGATGCCAGTACAAAATGTTTGCGGGAAAAAAAAATTAGTAAAAAATGCACAAAGTCGATGAAAGATGTGAGGCCTCTTTTATCTTCTGAAATATGAATTTAAATACTTTCACTTTATGATCCCGAAAGAAAAATTAAATAAAAAATAAGCACAAAAATATATCAAGCTCTCACTCCTTCAAACTTAAAAAAAGAAAAAAAGGAAAGAGAAGAAAAGAGTCTTCCCTTAGAACAATGGGATCTTGTTCTCCAAAAACATGAGTCGAGTGAGGACTCCTGACTTGTCAAGGGGAGAGTTTTCTTGATCTTAAGTGGCCAGGATGCTCCCACCTGCCGGCGGCAGTCACTAGATGGCTTGCGTGCCTCTGGCCCTTTATAATGTTTTTAAAAACTTAAGTGACCTAGTGGTAAGGAACTAGAGGAACTTCAAAGCCAAAGGCACACAGTTCAAGTCTACCAGCTGCTCCATGGAAGAAGGCTGGGCAGTCTCCTCCCAGAAGACTTACTGTCTCTGAAAACCCACTGGGGGGAGGGGGGTCAGCTATCGTTGGGTTTCAGCTTGATGGTGCACAACTACATCAACCACAGAGCCTGCTGGGGCAGGAGGTAGATGAGTGTGGCCAGCACACACTGACCTTCGACTGTCCAGAGCTCTGACCTTGGGGAATTGACTTTGTTTATCTCCAGCTGCTCCACAGGAGAGAAGAATGAATCCTCTCCTCCCATGCAATTGCCTGTCTCTGAAAACTCTCTGGAGGGTCAGCTATGAGTTGGTTTGTCTCCACAGCACACAACAACAGTCCAGTGGGTCCCTGAGAAATGAGCATAAATCTTGATACATGATGGGAATCAGAGATGGAGGGTTAACACAGGATCAGAGAGAGGAGGACGAGTTGGGGTCTCTCCAGCCATCTGGGGCACCATGAGGTGCTCGCCTGTGGGGTCAGCCTGTCCGGACCCACCCCTGCAGGTGGCCAGGCTCCAGGCACACCAAGATGCTGGCCCTCCTGCTAAGCAGAGCCCTTTGCTGTGGAGGACCTAGGCCTCTGTCCTGATGGATCAAAGCACAAAGTGAGTTGGAGTGGAAGCGGTCTTAGATGTCTAGTGCTACTGTAACTAACACCTCACATGAGGGGTTTTAGAAAACACAGAATAGTGCCTTCTCAGAACTCAGGGGATTGGGAGTTGACTTCAGCTCCTTCCAGGGGAGGGCTCCTTGCCGGTCCTAAAGGAAGGCTTTGTCTTGGCTCCTCTGGCCAGGTTTCCTTGCTGTTCCTGGGCTTGTCAGCTGGTCTACCCCAATCTTCTTAGATGATTTCTGTCTTCTCCCTTGTCCGTTATCCTCTACGCCTAATCTGACTTTTATAAATCAGAAGTGCTCTTCCCTGAACACGGAGGCCCCCGAGTTCTCCCACCTTGTGCAGGAAGTTTGCCCATGTGGAGTGTGGGTCCCAGGAACAACCACAGAGGCAAATTATTATAGAGGGAGGTTCCTGTAATGGTCAAGGTGAGAGACAACAAGGAAACTGGGGAGTAGAGATAATGGGTTGGCCTCGGGTGCTGACTATTGTTGCTGTTATTGTTGATTGTCATCTAGTTGCGCATGACTCATAGTGACTATATAAACAAAAGACCCAATGCCTTTCCGTAACTATCATCATTATCTCCAAGTTCACAGAGTTTCCAGAGGCATGTGCTTTAGGAAGTGGATGCCACTCCTGCTTCCAAACCTGTTTTACAACTGGCAGCTCCACAAAACACTGTCCACACTGGCAAACCATTCTGGTATTTGATACCCCAACGGCACAAGATACAGCATCACAGCAAACCCAGGTTACTTTATACAGCACATTGACAAATAGTGATGTAGTGATAATATTTTCTTGTTATATCGTACATCAAGTCTCTGTACCCTGACCTTGACACATGGCAACCCTATGTACAATGAAACAAACAAAACGACCTAATTCCTCATGTTCTAAACCCTCCTCATTTCCAAAAACGGCTCAATGAGGGAAGTCACCAACTCCAGAGGAGGATTGTGGGCGAGCAAAGGAGGCAGTTTGCTGAAGCTAGTAGCTGCCACGGTCACCACCTGAATCCATCCCATCAAGGTCTTCCTCCTTGGTTCACCTCTGCTTACCAACAACAATGCCATTTTCCTAGTAGCTGGCTAGTTACTAGGCTATTTGATGACATACCAGATTAAAATGTCACAGAGTCTAGGCTGGAGTGTGTCTTCTTGGAGATGGTGCAGCCAGGGTGCTCTTTGGAGGCAAGAATGATGAGGCTTCACCTACTATCCTTTGGATATATTGCTAGGAGGTGCTATTCCTTGGAGAAGAATACGATGCTGGGAAAGGTGGAGGGCTGGCAAAGGAGAGGAAGACCCTCAATTAGGTGGATTGGTACGGTGACTGCTGCAGTGGGATCTAGTGTCTCAGGAAGCATGAGGCTGGCACAGGACAGGACTGGCTTCAGATTGTTTGTTCATAGGGCCACTATGAGCCATACTCGACTTGATGTCACCGAACAACAACTTTAATCCAATGATTGCTGTCTCTGTAAGAAGGAAAGAGGGCGCACATACAAAGACAGAGAAGGTGGTCATGCAACTGTGAAGGCATAATTAGAAGTGATGTGTCTCCAAGCTAATGAGTGCTTAGATTGCTGGTAGCCACGAGGAGCTGGGCGAGCTCTCAGAGGAAGCATGAGCATGACAAGAACAGCCGAACCCTAAGTATGATGCTACGACACTCAGTCTATGGTACATTGTTACAGCAGCTCCAGGTCACTTGTACACAGACCTGACGTCCAACCCAGACTCTGAAGCCAACTATTACATCCAAGGCTGGGTTTTGACATATGTCAAATAGGGATCTTGGTAGTTCCTCAAGACGTGATGACGGTCATGTGAGATACCAGCAGAGCACACTGAAGAAAGTCAACCTGTTATGGTTGTGTCTTGTCTTCTAATTTTCCTTGTCTTCTTAATACACCACACAGTTTACCCACACGGATGCATCTGTGACTGTGTTAGCACCTGGGGTCGTGACAATGTTCCCGGGTGCATTATAAGACATGAGGGTGAATTACTGACTTCCTATGTCTTTTCCTTCCCATCTTGTGAGGGATGGCTCCCTAGATGTAATATTCCATGTGCTTGAGTCAACAAGGACGTGTCCAGCAGGCTGACCCACAACCTGGCGCCCTCATCTGGACCATTCGGGGGATGATGCCAAGCTGCTTCCCATTCACGTCAGGCGATATCACTGCTGTTGATTTGTTATCACATGCTATTGAGTCGAATGGATTCATAGCTGACCTCCAGTAAGTTTTGAGAGACAGTAAACTTCACAATAGGATGTTGCTCTTGTTTTTCCCGGGAGGCAGCTGGTGTCTTCGAACAACATCCCTCTGAGCTGTCTGTGCAGCTTCTTACCACCAGGCCATCAGAGCTACTCAAAGAGCACTACATGTATAACTAGAGTCTGCGTATTTATTGTTGTTAGTCAGCTCTGCACAGCAGAAGGAAACTCTGCCCTGCCCTATACCATCAGCACGACTGTTGAATCCACTGCCACGGTCTCCACCTGAATCCATCCCATCAAGGTCTTCCTCCTTGGTTCACCTCTGCTTACCAACAACAATGCCATTTTCTAGAGACTGATCCATCTTGATGACTTGTCTAAAGTACTTGAGGCAAAGTCAGGTCATTGTCCCTCCTAAGGACACTCAGTTGCACTTCTTCCAGGATTTATTTCTTCTTCTAGAAGTCCATAATTGCAAGAGTGATGTGTAATAAAAACTGTCATTGTTGCTTTTATTAAATGCCATTGAGTTTACCATGTTTCATAGCAATCTTATGAACAATGCAGGAAGCTCTGGTGTCTTAGTGGTAAAGAGTTGAGCTATGAACCCAAAGGTCTGATGTTCTAATCCTCCAGCTGCTCCTTGAGAGAAAGATCGACAATCTACTTCTGTGTGATTCACAGCCTCTGGAAAACCACTGAAGGGTAAGCTATGAGTTGGTTCTAAATTAAAGGCAGTGAACAACAACAAATGAGTAACACATTAAACCTTCAAGCTATCCAGTGCCATCCTTCCAGTCTTCCCCTTGCTCAAGCCCATTGCTACAGTCGTATGTCACTCCATCTCATTGACTGGTCTCCTTCTCTTTCATGGACTTGTGTGAGTCAACCTCATTGACTGGTCTTCTCTTTCACTGACCTGTGTGAGTCCATCTCATTGACTGGTCTTCTCTTTCACTGATCCTATGCTTTTCCCAGAATGATGACTATTTCCAAGAACTGGCATTACTGCCAGCATGTCCAATGTGCGTGAGATGCTGTTTCACCATTCTTGCCTCTAAGGAACACTCTTGTTGACCTTCCTTCAAGACAGATTTGCTTGTTCTTTGGACAGTCCATGGGATCTTCAGGACTCTTGGCCATTGTCAAACTTTCAGATTCTAGGAAACAATTGAAAATACCATGACATACATCAGGTGCACCTTAGTCTTTACATTTACATGCTTGCTCTTTAGAACTTTGGAGATGTCCTGGACAGCAGGTTTTTCCAATGCATTAAGTCTTTTCATTTCTTGCCTGCTGCTGCAATGAATGTTGATTGTGGATCGATCCCAGTAAGATGAAATCATTGACAATTTCGATTTTTTCCTCCATCTATCATGATAGTACTTGTTGGTCCCGTGATGAGGATTTTGGGGTTTTGGTGTTGATGTGGAGATGTTACCCTCTTCTCACAATCTGGATTCTCAAATGATTTGCTCAGTTTACAGATTGCATAGATGTGGAGAAAGAATACCACCATGACACACATCTTCCCGATTTTAAACCATCCAGTGTTCTCTTGCTGTATTTGGACAACTGCTTCTTGGTCTATATATTTGTTTCACATGAGCATAAGTAGTATTCTGGGATCTCTATTCTTCTCAGTGTTAGCCATAAATTTATGATACACACAGTCAAATGCTTTTGCACCATCAAGAAAAACAAATAAGCATCTTGCTGGTATTATTATCTGCTTTCAGCCAAGATCTATCACCCATCAGCAACAATATCCCTGTGCCCAGGCCTCGACTGAATTCGGCTTGAATTTCTGGTAGTGCCCTGTCCAAGTACTGTTCCAGGAATTTTTTCAGTAATCTCCAGCAATATTTTACCTGCATGTGTAATACCAATGATATTGCTTAATAATTACCACATTCTATGGGATCAACATTTTTATAGTAATAATAAATACGGATTTCTTCCAGATCGTTGGCCAGGTAACCAGCTTCCACATTTGTTGAGAGAGACCAGTAAACACGTCCAGGGCATTACGTTGCTGCTATTGTTAAGTGTCATCAAGTTGGTTATGATCACAGGGACTCTGTGAATGATGGACCCGAGCTCCGCCCCATCCTGTCCCGTCCTCACCAACTCTCACACATTTGAGCTCATCGTTCCAGTCCCGGTGTCAGTCCTCTCATGGAGTGTCTACTCCTCCTTGGCCAACCCTCCACCTTTCAGGTATGATGTCTTTTTCCAAGGGTTATCACTTCCTAACAAAATGCCCCAAACACGTGAGATGGAGTTCCACTATCCTTGTCCCCAAGGAGCACTTTGGCTGCACCTTTTCCAAAACCTATTTGTCTGTCCTTCTGGCAGTTCATGGGATATGCAGCCCTCTCCTCCAATACCGCAACTCAAGGGCATTGATTGTTAATTCTGCAGTCCTTATTCATTGTTCAACTTTCAGCTGCATAGCAAGTTGTTGTAAAGATTATGATTTGGATCAGGTGCACCTTGGTCTTCAAACTGACATAATTTCTCTTTAATTACTTTGAAGATGTCTCTGACAGCAGAATTTCCCAATGCAATACATATTTTATTTCCTTGCTACTGATGTTACATGTGCTGATTGTGGATCCAAGCAAGATGAAAACACTGAGGATTTCTATCTCTTCTCCATCTATCATTATGCTGCCAATTGGCCCAGTGGTATGGAATTTTGTCCTCTTGTTGTTGAGATTTAACCCATACTGAAGGCTATTATCTTTGATCCTCTCTAGCAAGCATTTCAAGTCCTCCTCACTTTCAGCAAGCAAGGTCAAAGTGTAATCAGTAGTTACTCTTAAAAACCATATGTGATTCTGACTGAAATGTAACGTAAAGGTCAAAGAATACGAGAGATTTTCTAGGCATAGTAATCAGAGGTGACATTTGAAAGAATGGATGTATGAATCTATCTGTAACAAACATTAAGATTCAATACAGAATCGTGACAGGAAGAATTGGTCAGAAGAGTGAGTCACACGACAAGAACGAGGGAAGCGCTCAGAACAGTAGTGTCCATCCCACCCAGGGCAGCTGGGAAAGCAAGTTAAAGAAAGACCTCAGTGAAGGTCAAACAGGATGAACACTGCTAGAACGAAAGTCAGCACTCATTGAAAAACAAGGAACTCATGCAATATTATTCAAAATGGGTGACCCTGGAGGACATTATGCTGAGTGAGGTATCTCAGTCACAAAGGGACAAATGCTATATGGTGCCACTGTTGTAGAATGAGGCTGGCATCGGGGTGGGGTTAAGACTGAGAAAAACTGGATGAAATATGTTTACGGCATTGAAGTCTATGGGGGAGAGAATAGTTTAAAAGTATATTTTAGGGCATTATGTTTATCGTAGGAGTACGCAATGAGGGTTGCAGAGTGGATTATATTTGGGGTTGGGGGAGGTGCAGCGGGGGATTGTGTACCAATGAGGGAGTTTTTCTTTTGCTTTTCAAGGAGAGGAGCAAACGGGGGGGGGGGCGGGGGGAAGGGTGCAACAATGAATGAATGGAATTCCAAAATCTCTGTAGATGTTCATTGAAATGAAAAATAAATTAAAATTTTTTAAAAAGCTAAAATAAAATTAAAAAAGAAGAAAGTTAGTATTTAAAAGAGATGAATATACTACCTGAGATTAGCTACCCCTGCCGACCCCCTGATCGAGATTCAGAAGGTCCTGGAAAAGAGGGGAAAGTGAGGGGGAAATCAAAATCATAAAGAGATCAGCTTGATGGATCTGATCGAGATTGAGTGACCTTTTGCCTGTGTCCCTTAGATTCTGTCCAAAGCTCGAAGTGAGCCCGCTGGGGGTAACCTGTAAGGCAAACAGTAGACGGACTTAGAAAACGAACAGTAATATTTGTGAAGAATGTGTTACTCAGGATAATCAACTGAGGAAGAGCAAAGGGACAGAACTTGTTCCAAAACAAAACTCATGAGGCAGAAAGGGGGTCAGAAAGAAGGAAGGACGTGGAAAAGAGGGACCCAGGAGGAAGTGAGAGGGAACCAATGCGATGAAACTGAGTGTGTATCTACTGTTGGATTGAAAACTCATTTGGTCTGTGAATCTTGACTCAAACCACAATTTAAAAATGAAATAGACTGAGGCTTACCACTTTAATTTGAAAGTCATCAGTGCTGCTATTCTACTCGGATAGAAAACCAGCGCCCGTGGAAGCAGCAGTCAAGAAATCACATGATGGTATCACATCAGACAGTCTTGTTACAGAAGACCTCGTCAAAGTTCTAAAAAGCAAAGACGTCACTTTGATGATTAAAGTGTACCTGAGCCAAGCCGTGGTCTTTTCAATCACCCCATCAAAGCTGGGCCATGAGGGTGAAGGGCAATTAAGGTGTTGAAGCTGCAGCTGCGCTGCTGAAGAATGGTGCATTAATTGGCGGAGACCACACAAATCAGTCTTAACCGAAATACAGCCAGGATGCTCCTTAGAAGTGAGAACAGAGAAGCTTGAGCTTGTTTGCTTTGAACACGTCACCAGGAAAAGTCCAGTCACTAGTAAGGGACACCGTGTTCAGTAATTACAGTGTCAGCGGTGGCGGAGAAATCTTAATGAGATGGACTGACACAGCTGTCACAGCAAAGACGTAAAATACATCAATGACAATGGCAACAAGGTCACTCTGAGTAGAGTCAACTGGCTGACAACAAAACCTTGCAGCACAAGGTAATGGGCTGTCCCTCAAGTCCCACCACCCTTTATAAGAAGGGGCAGACAGGCCTCCACTGGACAGCTGAGGGTTTCAGAGATCTGAGTTGGATGCTGGCTATCAGCTGTCTGGATGTAATAACAGAGAGGACCTTCTGGGAAAGAGAAAGTGGAGGTCAGAGGAGAACAGTGACTTCCAGAAGGATGAGAAGGACAGAGCCAACCTCCCCAAGGTGTTTTGGAAAGAAGTCTTGAGGGACCTCTCTGGCTCCATCTCCAGAGCTTTAGAATTTGCTCTGGAAGACACTGGAAGCTAACGCACAGATCAAGAACACCCGGGACTTCTGGGCAGAGGCCTGCCTTTCCCAGCCTGGATTTGTGCTCTCTGCACAGAGTTTATCTGAAAGCAGAATCTTTGAGTTTTGTTTGTCTTTGCCAGTTATCAAGTCAACTCACACTCACAGCGACCCCTGTGCATTAGAGTAAGTCTGCAATGCAGGGGTCCTTGGCCCCTGTCCTGTCATCTAGGGGAGTCGGTGTCTTTGCCGCTCCCCTCACGTGCCTCTGGGCACCTCCAGCCTTGCCCAATCTCCCAGTTACCAGCCGAGTGCTTCAGTGCCACAGGGACTATTGTGATCAAGAACCTGGTGCTTACATAACTGGCGGCAGGGCTGCGTGGCGAAGCTCAGAGAAAGGAGGTAAGCACACACCCCCCCCTTCTCGTGTTAACTTGGGGTGCTAGCTTGGGCACCCTGGAGAATGGTGAGGACCCCAAGAACCTCCTGCAGAGAGCCACTTGTCCAGGAAGGGCCCTGGGCAGAGCTCAGCATGTCAGGAGACAGTGATTTCTGGGCCTTCAGTGTTCTCTGGTGACAAGCCCAGCCCACACGTGACAGGAAAGTCACTTGGACTGTATGTTATTTCCACCCAGACTGGCGCCTATTTGGAGAGAGACAAATGAGGATAAATGATGTGTACCCACGTTCTCGCGGGATTGGTTGTCACGGCCATGCGGAGAGTTTCCGTGGATGCTTCCTGTGAAGCCGAGTGGCATGTACCCAGTTGAGGTGCCACGTGTCAGCCCCACGACCCTGCTTGTCCCTCGTCCCCAGGTCTGCTCCCCTCTTTAGAGTCAGGGGAATACAGGAGTCTGGGGGTCGTAATCAGCACCACCGCCCGTGCTAATTGACTCGCCCTGAATGGAGTGGGGCTTGGCAGATACCACTTTAATAAGGACCCAGGTGCTTGTGCTTTAATGGGGCCAT
The DNA here is from genome assembly GCF_000299155.1 of Elephantulus edwardii. Lineage (NCBI taxonomy): Eukaryota > Metazoa > Chordata > Mammalia > Macroscelidea > Macroscelididae > Elephantulus > Elephantulus edwardii. Next base: position 4,149,671 of record NW_006399814.1, on the reverse strand, counting down.
CTCGGCCACCTGCAGAGCCTGGGGCTGGAACACATCATTAGCAAGAATAGAGCAGCCCAACTTTGAACTTGAAAATCATTACAGAACTTGGGCTTCAAATACCTCCCCCAGAGACACTGGGTTTTCTTTGCTGTGCTCCTAATAAGAGACATTCTTCCAAAGATGTTTTCTATTATTTTAAAAAATGTAAAAACCCACGAAATGTGCATTCCTCCACTCCTCTGGGAGGTGAACACTGTGCTGGTTCTGGTGCAACTGTGTGGACATCGGCTGGAGCAGTCAACACTGTGCACGTGCCCAGCGATCCTCGTGGGAAGAGCGCAGGTGGGTTACTGCGCCCAACTGTCAAAGGGCCCTTGCACCAAACCAGGAGCTGCTCTGGTGTTCCCTGCTCCGCGGAGGAACCACGGCCACACCAGAAGCCAAGCCAGGGGCCACTCCCTAAACGTGCTCCTCGTAGAAACGGAAAGCTTTTCTTCAGACTTGCGGGGAGTCACACGATTTTAAATGGTCTGTTTATGAGGCATTTTAAAGCCTTGGTGGAACGCTGGTGGCATGATGACTATGGCATTTGGCAGATAACCAAAAGGCCCTGTCTCAAACCCACCAGCTGCTTCAAGAAAAAGACAGAGTTTCTGTTTCCGTGAGGATTATGAGAAAATAAATGTACTTTTATTTAAAAAACAAACAAACAACAACAACATTCTTTTTCTCCCACAGAGCAGCTAGTGGATTCAAACCATCTATCTTTAGGTGTCAGCACAGCTCCTTACCCACTAAGCCACCAGAATTCCTTATGAGGATTGTGCTATTGTTTTGGGTTCCATTGAGTCAGAACCAACCCACAGCTGACTCTCCGGCAGGTTTTCACAGGCAGTAAATCACCCGGGAGGAGAGCGCCAATCTTTCTAGTGTAGAGCAACTGGTGGATTTGAACCAAGTGCCTTTGGGATGGCAGAGCAGGTCCTTACCCCTAGATCACCAGAACTCCCTGTGTCAAGATTATGGCCTTCGAGGTTCTAGGACGCAGTTGTCCTCGGTCCTGTGTGGCTGTGGCAGTGGGATGGATGGATGGACAGTGAGTGGGTTAAGTTTTGAACTGATAACTCACAGGTCAGCTGTCCAAGTATGCGAGTCACTCTCCAGTCAAGGACATTTGTTCTGTGAAGATTTCTGGCCTTGGGGACCCGGCGGAGGTGCAGGTCTATTCTGTCCTCAGGATTGCTGTGAGTTGGAACTAACCTGAGGAAGAGATTTCTGGGTGGAAGCCCTCAAGTTCAGCCTTCCTGGTGATGAACCCAAAACCTCTAACTTACCCCACATCTTTTTTTTTTTTTTTTTTTTAGCCCACCTAGTGCAGTGGCCACGACCATCTTCTGCTACACACGCTAGTGCTGCAAAGCTCACCTGTGTCTTCTCAGGAGCACAGGAAGGCAGCACCCAGCACGCCAGGCTCGGTAACTAACCCGGGAGTGTACACGTGCTCATCTCAAGCCAGAGTGCATTTGATGAATGGCTTTGAAAACATGCAGAATTCTCGGCATGAGGTGGAAGGCTTAAGTTTGAAATATTGGTTTTTATCTTATTTGAAAATAATTATTCAGATAAATATTAATCTTGGGTGACAAAGAAGCCAAGCAGCTCACAGAATACCAATAGGAAGCAAGATGACTTTTTACAACTGGAGAGTCTCTGTAACACCATCAGAAACATGTACATGGTTCTATCTTTGAAGCAGCAACTCTGATCTGCGTGTCCCACAGTACTGAAGGCAGACAGCCAGGGAGATTACGGGGGCCTTTCACGCACTCATTAAATTCTGTGCACCCACACTCGTCTCTCCTCACCATTTGGTATTGTGCAGAAGGAGGGGCACCAAGGAAACAAAGCTCTTGCTCTCTGATCACTTCTGGTTACAGGCAGGACAAACAAGAAGCTAGAAATGTGATGTGCGGAGAGACTGGCGCATTCGTGGTGACAAGCACAGCATGCTGTGAACACACACAGCTTCCACACGGGCAGGGGAGGACAGGTAAGCAGCCTAGGTGGGTGGAGGGAACGGGAAGGTAAGAGGCTGGTAGACCCTGTAGGGGAAGTGCCATGCTAGCTCGGAGACAGATGAGAATCACAAGGCTCTCTCTCTCTGTTTCTGTTTCTCTCTCTCTCTCTCTCTCTTTCTGAGTGCATGCACACGTTCGTGTATGCAGGCAACATATCTCTGTGTTCATATGTATAATTGTTGTTGCTATGTAAGTTTGTCCTGTCCTGAACCAGTTTCACTGATTCCAACACAACTATCCCCATTGCCCTAGTTACTGTGTCAATCCATCTCATCTGGGGTCTTCCTCTCCTGCGCTGTCTCTCCACCTTTCCAAGCATGATGTCCTTCTCCAAAGGACTGATTCCTCCTGGCCAGGTGCCCAAGTATGTGAGATGGAGCTTCAAAATCCAAGCCTCCAAAGAGACACTCGGTTTCACCCTCTCCAAGACAGACCTGTTTGTTTTCTTGGTAGTCCATGGTATGTTCAAGACACTTCTCAAGCATCACAACTCGAAGGCATCGATTCTTCTTCTGTCATCTTTAGTCACTGTCCAGCTCTCTGGTGCTTAGTAAGGACCATGGCCTGGATTAGGTGTACCTTAGTCTCTGAACTGACATTGTTGTTAACATGTTGCTATGTTGTTGTGTACCACTGAGTCAGAACCAATCCGTAGCTGACCCTCCGGTGGGTTTTCAGAGACAGTTAATTGCATGTGAGGAGACTGGCGATCCTTCTCCCGGAAAGCAGCTGGTGGATTTGAACTGTGTGCCTTTGGGATTGCAGCACAGCTTCTTGCCACGAGGCCACCAGAGCTCCAGATGTGCATGATCGCACAAGCCTATGAGGACACCCGTCATATATTAATGTGTGTATGTAGATGCACATCTGCCTGTGTACACATGTGATGATGTAGGCGTGTGAATGTTTGTGTGAGTACACGCATATCAGAAGTCATGAGCAGACTTTCTATTACAGACACGGACGTGGGTGTGCATGTCTACGTGTGTGCACATGCAGGTGTGACTGTGTGCATTGGGCACGCCTGTGTGCATTCCCCTCCATGCGTGTGCATGCCTGTAATTATATGCATGTAGGTACAGGCATGCTAATTGTATATGTGCAGGTATACACATGTTCATGCACACAGATATTCATATGTGAAGTCTTGTGTGAGTCCACTCACAGGCATGCGTACCTGTGCGTTCATATGCATGTCTATTCACACACACAAGAACATGCACACGTGGGTCAGTATCCATGAGAACAAAGCATATCACACATGCGTATAAACAGAGGTGTGCCCATGCGTGCGTGTATGTGTTGGAAAGATGGTTGGATGGGGACCCACCTCATACACAGAAGGTAAGGCTGAACCTTGATCCAGACACCGGAGCTGAAGAGCCTCAGACACCGGACAAATGGATGAGGAGATGCTCCTGAAGGTGCTGCAGCCCTACTGAAGTGATTTTTGGAGAGAAGTAACTCAGAAGGATTTGTACTGGGGTAAAAGAGACTCGGTGTGTGGGATAGTGAACACTGGGAACAAGAACAGGTCTTATCTACAGCACTATCAGTCCCTAAACATCCGTGCAGGCAAACACCATGGGCTGGTGGGCGAAGCAGCAGATAATCTTAAAACCTGGCAACACCAAACATCCAGCAGATTGCCGCGTCCCCGTTGGTCCAAGTATGTGTCTACATGTCTCTTGCATCGGTGGCAATTTCGGTCTTTGAGTTGAGGGTCAGGTACTTGTCCTCATTTGAAATTTGCCCTCTGGTACAGGTTTAGAATTGTTCCAGTGAATTGTACCTTTCAGCATGAAGCGGTGCCTTAAACGCTACTTTAATAATAACTGACAGCACTGTAGCCTTTTTACCTCAAGAAATTAGTCATTCATCATTATTTTATTCATCTGTATTTTACTTAAGTTTATTACTCTGTATTGTAATGTGTCAATCAAACTTATTATCCCACTTACTTCTGACATCACCTGAGCATACCAGCACTTCTCCCTCTGTCTCTGACCACTGGAATGAGGTCAAATATGAGCCATTTAAAGGGCACAGGGCTGCCAAATTCAAGTTTGCTCCTGATTTCTGATGCTGGCTGGGAAACCAGGGGGCCCAGCTTCCACTGCTTTTGACCTGTTGGGTACAAATGAGGGTGATTCCCAGGCCTCACCAGGGTTCAGTATTTCACTGAAATAATTCTCCTACATAATGGAAAGTGCTATACTTAGCATTGCAGTTTTATTGAAGCAGGAAAATACACAAATGAAGATACATGGGGCCTGAGAGGTTTCACATCATACACTCTGCGTCCCAGAAAGGGAAGCTGGGTCATTGTCTGTGCACGGGTGTCTTTCACCAAGCAGGGATCACAAGGAGACTCTGCACCCCGAGGATGTATTGAGTCTTGTCACTGAGACATACTTGCTGGACCAGCCTTCCTCCCTTGACCTGAGGCTACTATTTAAAGACGGGACTGTCGCTGCTGTTAGCTGCCGACAAGCCGACAGGCACTCGCAGAAGCCCGGTGAGCAGCAGGTATAAGCCTTGCCTGATCCAGCCCCGTCTTCACCTCCTCCAGCACGCTCAGGCCCATGTTGCCACTACTGGGTCAAAGGATTTCTTTACATGCACTGACCCTTTCTTTCTAACTATGGCATCTTTCCCCCAAGCGTCAGAGGCTCTTGAAAACCTGCGTTAAGTATGTGAGATGAAGTTTCATGACACTTGTCCCTGGGAGCTGTAACTGTTTGGGGGTTTTGGCAGCTTATTTACCAGCATCACAATTAAAAGTCCTCAGTTCCTTGGTCTTTATTCATTGTAGACTTTTCACATACATACAAAGCAGTTGAACGTGCCATGGCTTCAAGTCAGGCATTTTAGAATTCACATCTTTACTCTTTAGAGAGGTTCTTGAAAGATTTGCCTAATGCAACCAACTCGCATTTTGATGTCTTGATTGCTGTCGCCATGGGTGTTGATTGTGGACCCAAATAAAATCATTTACGATTTCAACCATTTGTCCATTTTCCATGGTGCCGTCTCCGAGTCTAGCTGTGAAGATTTGTCTCTCGATGTTGAGATGTAATCCATATTGGAAGTTGTAGTCTGACCGTTTTCATGAAGTACTTCTGGTTTTCTTCATTTTCTGGCACCAAGATTGCACTACCTTTCTCACGGAGGTATTGATGTTGGGCTGTTAAGCGCCATCAATGTGTCATTAAGTGTGGTGAGTGACAACTCATAGCAACCCTCTGGACAGTGGACGTGAACCCTGCCCTGTCCGGTGATGATTTCTGATATGCTTGAGCATACACCGTTACACTGTGTTCATTCTTCTCCTTGAGAGTCTTTCCCTCCTTGGCTGCCTCCTCACTTTTGCAAGCTTGATGTCCTTTTCCAAGGATCGGGCCCCTTAACAACATGGCCAAAGGGTATGCGACAGTTTTTCACTAGCCTTTGCTCCAAGGAGCGCCTGGGCTGTGCCTTTTCCATGACGACGTATTTGTCTTCTTGACCGTGCGTGAGGTGTGCGGCCCTCCCCTCCAGCATCACGGACCATCTTCTTCACACAGGCCAGCTTCTCAGATGATTTACTCAGCATAGAGATTGAATAGATGTAGAGAAAGGATACAGCTCTGACATATGTTTCCCCTCATTTTAAATCATGTAGTGTCTCCTTGTTCTGTTCGAAAACCACCACTCATTGCTGGCGCACAGATTTCACATGAGTGTGATTCCGTGTTCTGGCATTCTCTTTTCTTTCAATGTTATCTAGAATCCATTATTTTCCAAACAATCAAATGTCTTAGCAGAGCCAAGAAAGCACATGTAAAGGTCTTCCTAGTATCCCCTGCTTTCAGCCAAGATCTGTCTGATATTAGTAATGATGTCCATTTAATGGCCTTTTCAGAATCCAACTTGAATATGTGAAAGTTCCTGACGATGCACTATTTCTGAAATTTATCAACATTTTCCAGCAAGATTTTACTCTTGGCACCAGCAGCCAGGACATTAAAAGACGTATTGTGATGGTAAAGTCTGTGGTTAGAGACCTCTCTAAAGTATTGAAGTGCAATGATGTTAGTCTAGAGACTAAGGTGTGTCTGATACAGGCCATGGTCTTTGCAATCACTTGTTATGCATCAGACAGCTGGACAATGACTAGGGATAATAGATGGAGAATTGATGCCTTTGAGCTGTGGTGTTGGAGAAGAGTATTGAACGTACCATGGACTACTAAGAAAACAAACAGGTTTGTTCTGGAAAGGGTGAAGCCAGGTGGGTCCTTGGAGGCAAGGATTCTGAAGCTTTGTCCGACATACTCTGGACATGTTGCAAGGAGGGGACTGGCCCTTGGAGAGGGACGTCATGCTTGGGAGGGTGGAGGGACAGCACAGGAAAGGAAGAGGCTCAATGAAATGGATTGATTCAGAGACTGGGGTGATGGGGGGTAGGTGTGTCGGAGATGGTGAGATTGGCACAGGATAGAGCAGGGTTTAGAGCTGTTGTACATAGGGTCACTATGAGTCACAGGTGATTTGACGGCACATAACAACAACATGATATTAATGATTTTATTCAATATTTCTGCCTCCTGTTGAATTCCCTTCTTTGAAATGGACACACGTGCTGGCTAGGTAGCTACCGTGGCTCCAGATGTGTGCTCGCCGTGGAAGCATGGTGGCTGTGGTGCTCTGATGGCCACGAGGTAGCCTGCTACAGAGCGTGGTGACTGTGGCGCTCTGGTGGCCACGAGGTAGCCTGCTACAGAGCGCGGTGACTGTGGCACTCTGGTGGCCACGAGGTAGCCTGCTACAGAGCGTGGTGACTGTGGCGCTCTGGTGGCCACGAGGTAGCCTGCTACAGAGCATGGTGGCTGTGGAGCTAACTGGCCACGTGTTTATGCTGCTTATGGAACTTTGTACTACATATTTCTCTGTGGCTGCTTTTGTCTTAATTCACCCCATTGCAGTTAAATTGGATGGTTTTACGATCTCTTTTTTTTTTTTCCTTTGGGGTTTACAGTTCTCCAGTGAGGTGTCTTGACATTATTGATATTCATACTGATTGATATTTATTTCTTGCTTTTAGCTGTTGCTGACTCAGCCCAGACCCACAGAGATCCCATGCAAAACAGATCAAACACTGCCCTGCCTCGCACTCCCCTCTGCTAGGCTGTGGGTCAGAACATTGGCGTCGTCCACAAGGTTCCCAAAGGCTCATTTTCAAAAGGCAGATCCCCAGATGTTCCTTCCTAGTTCATAATTTGGTTTCTCAGCATCTTAGCAACATACAAGGCTTCACTACCGTGTAAGAGATCGCTGTGCATGAAGTGTATTCGCTGGGAGCTGAACCTAGGTCTTCTGCATGGGCTAAAGGAATTCTACAATTGATCTACAGATGCTACTGTTCTTGGGGGCCATTGAGTTGTCTGACTCATAGTAGCCCTTGGACAGCAGCAGATCGAAACCTCACCTTATGCTGCGCCGTCCCCCTGAGGGTCGGGGTATCACTGAAGGCTCTCAGGATGCAATCACTGCCACCGCATCAGGATTCTCCTTCCATTTCCCTCCTCTTCCTGCCTTTCCTTCTTGCTCCCTCATCTCCTTCACGCTCTCTCTCTTCTCTTCCTCCCTTCTTCTGCTTTCTGATGCAGCAGTCAGCCTCTCACGACTTCCTATTCTTCTTCATATTTTTTTTCATAGTTTCCAGGTAGGAGTCTCTTTGTACTATGTGCTGGCAAATTTACTTCTATTTCTCTTCCATTCTACCTATCTTCTGTTTAGGTTTTTCAACATTTTTTTCTAGTGTGTCTAATTTAGGCCATGTTCTTTTCAACCACTTGCTATGCATCTGAGAGCGGGACAATGAATAAGAATGATGGGAAAATAATTGCCATCTTTGGGTTATGATTTAGGAGAAGAGCAATAAATATTCTAAGGACTGGTAAGACCCCCAGACAGGTGTGTCTGGGAAAAAGGCAGCCAGAGTGGTCCTTGCAGGTAAGGAAGGAGAAACGTCATCTCAGATCCTTTGGGCATGTTGCTGCGAGTGATTATCACCGGGAAGGATGGTCAGCGAGAAAGGGGAAGACCCTCAACAAGACGTGTTGACAAAGGAAGAGCAGCCGTGGGCTCGAGGGTGTCAGAGATGAGGATTGGCACGGGGTAGGAGAGGGTTCCCGTCTGTTCACAGGGTCACTTGAATCACACTCAGCTCGAAAGCACCAAAGAACTGTAACAATCTAATTAGGAATCTCTGGTGTCTTAATGACAAGGAATCACACTGCCAAGCCAGAAGAACCCTGCTCGAATCCACCAGCTCCTTCGAGGGAGGAGGACAGCCGATAGCCTCCAATGCAAACTACCACCTCCGAAAATCCCCTGGAGGGTCAGCTAGGGCCTGGTTCCCACTCAAAGGTACAAAACAACAATCTAATGAACTTACAGAGAATTACATTTATTTATGAGATAGTTCATTCTGAAAGTTCTTTCCAAATATAACATCTTTGGATATATAATTCTTCTTATTTTACTTTCCCCCCAGTCACTTTCACTTGGATGTTTTATTTCCTTTTCTTTTTTGTTTTTACTATCTCTTTTCTTTCTTTTTTTATTTCCATTCATTCATTGTTGAACTTTTCTCCCCACCCACCCCACCCCCACCCCCAGTTCGCTCTTCTTTAAAAGCAAAAGGAAAACTCCATCATTGGTATACAATCCCCACCCCCCACACCCTCCCACCCTCACCCCAAGCATACTCCACTCTGCAACCCTCATTCCAAACTCTTATGATAATCATAATGCCCTAAAAGATATTACTTTTAAACTGTTCTCTCCCTCATCGGCTTCAATGCCATATACATAATTTATCCAGTTATTTCCTTTTCTTAACTCTCTCTGCTAACACAGATCCCATATGTCTCTGATAGTTCAAGTTCACGAATGAGTCTTATGGAGAAAGCTAGGTGATCTGCTCCCTGTACGATTTACAGCCTTGGAAATGTGAAGAACGACCAGTATGAGGTGGGACCAACTTGACCTAACTTTGAATTGCTTAAATTGAAAGATGTGTTTTTGAAGACCTGGAAATTAAACAAAATCAAATATCTGTGTTGCATATTGTGGCCCAAGAAAGGATGTCCATTTGTCTTCACAATGTTTCTGGGAAGAATCCCATCAGGAACTAACACTAATAAATACGTTGTCTCCCATCAACCGTCCCAGGCTCAGGGAAGCCTCCGGCTGTGACGATGGTCGTCACGTCACTGGCTCTAACTCGGTGGGGAGCGTGTTTCCCTGGGTCACTTTCACAGTGAGAGGGCCCCGTTTATCTGTCCCCCTAGTTTAACTCTTTATTTCCTTTTCCTCCATTCCAACCCACGTCTACAGGGTCTATGGGATATGAGATGCCTCCAGGGCAGCGCAGTCTCAGCATCCACTTACAGGATTTGCACTAAGAGGATTCCCTGCACTTTTGTGCAAGCTTGACTAAGCCACATGCTTGGCTTTCTGCAGTTAGAGGTCTGCCAGGCTAACCAGACCACGACACGTTGACAATGGACGCCCCGAGTCTGTATTTCAGGGAGGGCTCTGTTTGGATTCCTTTCCTGTCCCTTTACCCTCCATGCTGTAAGTCATTCCAGTTCAGAGACTAGCAGGCTGTTGTTCAGGGGCTTTCCTTGCTGCTTATTTTTAGCACTGAATCCCCTGCACCTGCCAGAGTTTTCTCTGGGGACTAGTTTCACAGTATGAACATTTTCACACTCCACTTTAATTTGCTTTTACAGATCTTCTCGGTCCCTGTAAAGCAGATGCTACACCACTATATCATGTTGAAACCCTAGCATCCAGAGATTTTAAATGACGTGTCTCTGACCATGGAGATTCTTTTGGTTCTTAGTGCTGCTCTGGCAGAAATATCACACGTGGTGGCTTTAACAAACAGGAATGCATTTCCTTGCATTTTGTGAGACAAGAAACCCAAATTCAGGGTACTAGGGATAGGGGCCTGAGGGCCCTTTGGGACTGTAAGCCACCACTTGCCTTAAACCCTAGGCCAAGACTCGAGGGCCTCGCTTCTGGGGGAAGAGCAATACCGCACATCAAACCCAAGCCCGAAGGAAGCACACGACCCCACAAACTTGCGATTGCTCACGTACAAGGACAGCCATGCCATGCTCAAATGCTTAAAACAAGCCTGGAAGCAGGAGCGGCATCCACTTCCAAAATGGCTTGCCTCTGGAAACCCTATGAACAGTGCTCAGGTCTTCTGTTCATAGGGTCGCTATGAGTTATCTACGACTCGACGACACCTAAACAATAACATGCCTATGCTGGCATAGTGGGCACAAAGTTATGCTACCAAGCCCCAGGTGGGTGATTTTAATCTGCAGCCCTCAGGCCTGGCTCAAATTGGTTTTCTGTCAGACCTTCTTCTAGGTGGTATAGCACTGGTCTGTGCATTGCTGTACAGAGGTAACTCGTGGTGGCTGTGATGTTGAACACTGTGACACTGATGTGCCAGTCGTGGTAATGGGTACCATGGTGGACAGTGTTTTGTGGAGCTTCCCAATTAAAACAAGCCTGGAAGCAGGGGCGGCATCTACTTCCAAAACGGTTTGCCTCCGGAAACTCTATGAACAGTGCTCAGGCCTTTCTTTTGTAGGATCGCTGTGAGTCATCTAAGACTCAATGGCACCTAACAACAACAACAACAACAGGGATGGGGGAGCATCTCTCTGCATCTCCTGATTCTCAGCACTTCCTCGTGCGGGGACCTGAGCCCCCAGGACTGGTTCCACCCCCACATCTTCTTTCTCGCTGATATTGAAGTCCACTCTTCTCTACTTTCTTCTCCCTGTTTATTTTGTTTTCATTGAGCTTATTATTTTTTTATTTGCTTTAATTCAGTCATTTATATACTTTATATCCTGCAACAGCCAATTATAATTAGCCAATGCCTTTCTATTTTTTTATGTTGGTTTGATTACAAAGTTCATGTACATTGCGTTTCACATTATTCTTCATTCATGTTTTGTTTCCTATTATCATTCCCATTCATTATGTTTTCTAAAATTAACCACCATTGGACTATGCCCACCATTCATCTGTCTTTTCAAGTCTTTATTAGATCTTTTTCATTTCCTTTGCCCTCTCCCTCCGTCTACCAAATGGTGCAACCCTGTGATTTTTGCCCCTGCCCCTCCTAACCCTTTTCCTCCACCCTTTCCCCCTGGATTTATTAGTTATCCTTCTATTCATACAGTAATGGTCTGATGCACTGTTTGTCCTTATGAGACTGAGTTAGTTCACTCAGCATAATACTACACAACTTGGGAGAGACTGGAGACCTTTGTTATAAGAACAAAGATGATTATTCCATAAGAAAGAGAACACAGTCCAGAGAAGCCGGCGACTACTGTTCAGGACTCCTGATCACAGTGTTGCATCCGCCCCTAATCCCTTACCACTGGCGGGCTGATCACATCAGATCACATTGCCAGGGAACATGGCATCATGCATAAGTGCCTAAAGAGATTAGAGGTCACAGCATACAAACTAATTACAGAACACTGAGAATCATAGATTAGCCACCTTGTTGCTTGCTTTGAAGAGGGACACATTTCAGTCTATGAATTGTGAATTTTCAATGCATGACTTTACAATCTATGAAGATATGAATTTCCAATACCAAGACCAATGCCTAAAACTGCCAAGTGCCTTAGAAATAGGTTAATAAATGAATGATGATGATACAATGTACAAGTTTGTGAGTCATTATTTTTATTATTTCATTTGAGACTTTCATCAACTTTCTGAGGCAAGTGAAGTAGACAATATCATTCCCATTCTACAAACAGAAGTCCAAGGTGCTTTGCTGACTTTATTTTTCCATGCTGCATTGATAGGTTGCTGAGTGTTCTGCGTGGATTCTCAGGTCCTGTGTCTGAAGCGTGGTTGGCGGCACACAATGCTGTTGTGTCTGTCCTGACTGATGGCAGTACTGGGGGAGAAAGTAAAACAGATCCTTGGGGCTTCGAGGCTGCAGGCTTCACAATGTTAGGTTGCAGCATTTTCACTCATGGAACCTCTGGTGGATTGGAATCAATGGATTTTGGGTAGCAGCTAAGCACAGAACCACTGCAATGGGATCTATTTCTTTTACCACCTGTCATCGGTACCCAGTGGACTCAGATTTACAGCCGGAGGGGCTGTGCATTTCTCAGGACTTCTACACCAGGCCTGTTATAGTTTCCTTCAGAGGAAGTTCTTAGGACTTGCTGAAAACTAGTAAGGCTTTTGCTGAGGGATGCAATTTGGTGAGTCATGATAGCGGTTTAAATGGACCATCCTAGTCAATGACGTTGACCAAAGAACTGGAAAAACCTGCTTCCTCATTCTTTGCAGGTCTTTGTCCAATTCTGCCTCATCGGTTTGACCTTCACTGGTGAACTAGTACAACTGCAGCCCGCCCTCTGCCTCAGCCCGCTTACCACTTGCCATGCTTTGTTTTCTGTCTGGAGTTGCTGTTTATCCTTCTAGTCCTCCCAGCAGAGTGTCGATTCCAGAACTTTAGAGGCATTAGGAGACTGGTTCATTTATGAATTTCCAACACCAAGGTCAATGTCTGGCGCTGCAAATTCCTCACATAGAGTTTAATATACAAGTGATGATGATACAACTTACAAGTTTGTGGTCAATTCTTTTCATTATTGCATTTAAGACTCATCAGCCTTTTGATACAAGCAAGGTGCTAATATCACTGCTAGCCCACAGATAAGAGAAGCTGGGATCTGGAGCAGTAAATTACGGGCTTCACGTTCAGCTGAAGCTGAGTGTTGGAGCCTCTGGAATTTGTGACGCTCTAATCCTGGAGCTCCGGCGGCCGAGTGGGAAGGGCCTGCGCTGACGTCCCAGAGTCACAGGTACAAACCCACCAGCTGCTCCACAGGAGAACGGTGGACAGTCTCCTCCTGTAAACCTCCTGGAGGGTCAGCTACGAGTCGGTTCCAGCTCGAGGGCACACAACACTCTCTGAGGATGAGGCCGTGATGATTCAGTGGGGAAACGTTTGCCTTCCATGAACCTCGCGGACAGGCATCCCTCCTCTGTCAGCTCAGGCTCCCGTGTTCCTGTGATGCAGAACCTGCTTTAGTGACGTTTTGAGTCTAAAACAGATTAGAAATAAAGATCTGAGCGGTATCCACTTCCTAAACAACGTGCCTCCGGAAACTCTATGAACTTTGGTAAATGTCGGTAATTGTAGAGGGGCTTCAGGCCTTTTGTTCATAGGGTCTCTGTGAGTTGTGCTCGACTCAAAGGCTGTCAACAACAACAACTATCTACTTTTGGAAAATCAATTGTTCACAACAATCCAGTTTACAACGTGCGAGGATTTTGCAGGTCGGGCAGTGTTCTGTTGTGTACATGGGTGGGGTGCCGTGAATTGGGGGTGAGTGGACAGCAGCCATGTCAGTGACTGAATGAGACAGACGGTCCTTATTCCCTATGGACCAGCACAGTCTTCACACCGACTGTCTTGGTGCCATGCTTAGTCAAGAGACCGTCGGGGCTCCTCCGAAAGCCCTGAGTCCCGTGGAGACTTTGAGCTGGTCTCTGCCAGCCTGAGAGTGCCAGGCTTCATTAACAACCTGGTGGCCAAGCTTAACGATGGGCCGACTGCTCCTTAAACCTTAAACCTGCCGCTTAAGGGCTTGCTTTGCAGGTGAAATGCCTGTAATTCAGACCAAGATCTCCCGCCGTGGATCCAAATTTTGATTCTGCCACTGCTTTGCGGAGTGACTGAGTGACATAATGAACCTTTGCTTCTATCAACACCCTCAAGTGATTTCCACATCTGACTTACTGTGAGTGATTTCGGTATTTCTGGCCTCAGGACTCACTGTGTCAATTCCTGGACATATTTCTGAGATTATTTCTTGGTTCCTCTCATACTTCCTGTTCTCACACTTCCCCTACCTCACATCTCCACAACTTACCTCCTACAATGCCACTTTTTGTCTCTACCTGGTAAACATTCAGAACGATCCCTGGTGGTGCAGTGGGAAAGCGCTGAGTTACTAACAGTACAATAGTTTGAACCCATCAATGGTTTGGAGGGAGAAAATCATGGAGATTTGTTGTTGCTGTTGTTATTAAGAGACAGTGAGTTGAACACGACTTATAGTGACCCTTTGAACAAAAGACCTGAACCCTGTTCTTCTGTAACTATCATCATTTCTCTAAGTTCATAGATTTTCCAGAGGCATGTTGTTTAGGAAGTTGATGCCTCTCTCCTGCATCCAAGCTAGTCTTAATCACAAATATTTACTTCCACATTTGTAATCACAACTATTACAGCCAAGGAAACCCCACACAGCCAATTCTATTTTGTGATCTGGCATTACTAGGAGTTAGAATTGGTTTGATAGCACCCAATCATGACAGAGCTCTGGTGACCTAGTCGGTTCGGTGTTGCACTGCCAACCCAAAGACAGGCGGTTTGAATCCACTAGTTGCTCCTTGAGATGGGTAGGTTCTTGCTGTGTTTTTTAATAGTCTCGGAATATATAGAGGATCAGCTATCAGATTGTTTCAACTCTACGTCACAGAGGTGAGCTTGAACCTTAACAGTGAATATCCACACTCAGACAAACAAGAGAACCATGAAGCCATGTTATAAAAGACTCCAGAAGTTCTCTAGCACCACATGATAAGGAAAACATAATGAGAAAATATCTATCACTTGGTTCTCTGTGTTTGGTAATGCACAAGCCATTACATTGACATTGATTATCTAATTGGAGTCTAACAGAAACATCTGGTGGCCCAGTGCTAAGAAGCTACGCTGAAATCCCAAAGGCACGTGGTTTGGACCCACCAGCTGCTCACTGGAAGAAAGATGGGAAATCTCCTCCTGGGTGATAATTGCCATTTTAAACCTATTGGAGGGTCAGCCATGGGCCGGTTCTCACTCAACGGCAAACAACAACAACAGAAATAGTAAGAGAGAAATTCCATTTTCATACCTACTCAATAGAGAAGAAAAACTCTTCTATTTAAATTGCTTTTAAAAACTAATGTTGGCCAAGACTCTCTCCAACATCCTCAGTTTTAGTTCCAGAATCCACAAATGTAACCCAGTTGTGCTTTATTACCCTTCAGATGTGTGGTTTGAGAAACCTTCCAGAAGCCCAAGGGCCCTCACACAATGTACAGTACAAAGGACTTTCTTGGGTTTACTTTTCATTCTGGTCAGCTGAACAGAACAAGCACTTTCTCAAGATTTTGTTTTAAGAGTACTATGGGAATTCAAAACTGTCAAAACAATAAACCAAAATGTATCAGTATTCATCATTTGTTCTCACCCTGCAAAATCCACATGTTCAACCTTATAGCTTTTCTCACAACATAAGTCATTTAAAACGGCAGCTAGTGAAGGAGCCAAGGAAAGACGTTTCTAAAAATGAATTGCAAACATGCACACACACTCACACACATACGCTCACACACAATCTGTCAGGCTTGGGGTTGGAGCCATGCGGTTTGTGACAATAGGCAGCAAGAATTATGAATTGTGATCTGGGAAGGGGGTAGGCCATCGTTTTATGAATTTCAGCATTTATTACAAGGATGCTATTATGAAGAGTTCACAGCACGCCCAGCTGGGCTTCACGTACTCAATATTTAAATATCATTCACAAGTTTATGAAACTGTCTGGAAATGTCATCTCCCTGTTGGTTCTAAAGATTTATTCTTCCTGGAACTTTTATTTATGTAGCTAAGTACTGGAACTGAGTCTCAGAGCAGTATTTTATTATATTTCTGAGAAGAAAAAAAAAATTTCTCTTGAACAAGTAGGTGTTTTTTTGAGGAGCTCTCCAATGTGCTGAAGCAGTTGGTCCTACCAGGAAACGTGAAAACTACTGGTTTTCAAAAATGCCACTCCAAGCATGCGCTTTACCAGTCCCTTCCTAGCAATTCTATGTTTTAAAATAAAATTGTAGGATCCAGCAGAATCTGAGTTTATTGAGTGATATTTAACAAGTTCCTTATATCTTCCTGGTTGGAGTTGTAAACCTCCAGGCTGCGTCTCTTCCTTCCGACATCCTGTAGGCTCGTCTCTCTCCACTTTTACTACCGGTGAGCTATCTGGCTCCTCTCCTCTTCGGCGAGTTATTTTCATTCTGTCGTTCTCAGCATCTGTGAGTACATGGAGGCTTGTCTGTGCACTCGAAAGTATTTTTCATAGTGAAATTAATGTCCATGCTCCTCAACAAGGGTGGTCAGCTAGTTTAGTAGTGGTGTGTTAGGTCCTGTCGAGTCAGAAACATGGTTGACCCTCCGGTGGGTTTTCCAAGTATGAGAGTGTCTTTAGTAAAAAGAATGCCATTCATTAATAATATGGGTAGTATTATTGTTATTGATGATTGCCTTTGAGTTGAGCACAACTCACAGTGATCCTATGAACAAAAGGCTTGAAGCCTTTCTATAACTATCGACACTTATCAAAGTTCATAGAATTTCCAGAGGCATGTTGTTTATGATATTGAAATTCACTGAAGACTGCATGACTATTGTATTAGTTGCTAATCAAATGACTCCAATTCACGGTGACCATAAGTGCAACAGAGAGTAGTGCTGACCAGTCTATACCACCTTCGTGACCTATATGCTTGAGTTAATTGTTGTGATTCTCATGTCAGGGGATCTCATCGAGGGCTTCTTTAATTTCTGCTATACCTAATATGGTTTGCTTTTTAAGGAATTGATCTTCCTAGCAAAAGGTCCAAAGTAATTGAGTTCTAGTTTCATGATTCTCACTTCTAAAGAGCATTCTGGGTTAACGTCTTCAAAGACAGGTTTATTCAATCTTCTGATTGTCCAAGGAGAATCTGGTACTATTTGCCTGCACCACTGTGCACATGCATCCGTTCATTCAGGCTCCATCCCCCACACGCTCGTGAAGGGACTGGAGGTACCACGGCTCAGGTTAGGTGCATCTTAGTCAGCAAAGTCGTATCTTTGCTACTTGAAATTGTAAAATGGTCTTGTATGGTCAACTGATCTTTGACAAGGAGATGAAATCAGTGAAGTGGGGAAACGACAGCCTTTTTAACAAATGGTGTTGGCAAAATATCTGCAAAAGACTCAAGCAAGACCCACACCTCACTCCATACACAAAAACCAACTCAAGGTGGATCATGGACCTAGGACTAAAACCAAGG
>NW_006399814.1:4123731-4130837 GCF_000299155.1 Elephantulus edwardii | reverse complement strand
TATAGAAGAAAAAAAATGGTCTTGTGCAATAGATTGTCCAAATGCAATACATCATTTCATTTCTCTACTGCTACTTCCATGAGGGTAACTGCTATCCAAGCTGTTGTTTTAGTTTGGTGCCATCAAGTCAAGTATGACTCATAATCACCCCAGGGACAACAGGTCTGAACCCTGACCTATCCTGTACCATGGTCATCATCTCTGTCACATCATCTCTGTCGAGCCCATTGCTACAGTCATTGTGTCTGCATCTGGTTTGCTTGCTATCCAAGTACAATCAAACAGTTGGTAATATCAATGATTGCTTTCAAGCACTAAAATGCTTACTTTTGTGCTCTTTGACGTGCCAGTGACAACCTGGGGTGGGAAGCATCATTTTTGGCTTTGAGACACTGCCTTACTTCATAATATCTTCTATCAAGTCTTCCTATTACTTTAGCTTTCAGAATTTAAATTTAATGCTACTATATTTCAGAGGCAGTCTGATTCTACAGAAGTTAGATTTCTGGTTCTGGTAAGACTTAGGGGCAATGTTTACAGGATATGAGTTGACTATATTTGGCCTCCTAGTTAAAAAGGCATTTGGGCCTGAGGGCCATAGGCCCTCAGACCTGTTAATTGTTTTTGATCAAACATTCTTCTAAGTGGTATAGCGTTGGTCTGTCCATTTGCTGTCCACAGGGAACTCCATGAGATGGATTGACTCAGTGACTGGGGTAATGGGGATGGGTGTGTCAGAGACAATAAGGTTGGCACAGGATAGAGCAGGGTTCAGAGCTGTTGTACATAGTGTCACTATGAGTTACAAGTGACTAAATGGCACATAACAACAATAATAACAACAATGTGACTCCTTGGGACATAAAAAACCCTAACAACCCATCATGCAGGAATTAAGCACACTCATACTCCTCTCTTAGGACACGTTACATTCCAGTGATCACATAATAATGCAAAAAATCAGCATTTTATGAAAATGGAGGATGACTACATCAGGTTACAAAGTAGAAGATGACTGCCTCAGTAGGTAGCTGCTACATTCCATTGCCAAAACACTGATGATCATGGTCCAAACAACACATAACTAGCCCTCCCAGTGAGCATTATCTATGCCTGACACCACAGCATTCATTACTGCCACTTTATGTCATTAACATGCAAAACAGTCAGCAGATTTTCACTATTGTCATAAATGTGAAATGTCAGATAGCAACATAGTCGATAAGTCAGGGCAGATTTCTAACCACGCCGCATGTCTGTGGGGGTGCGTGCTTGGAGCTGCACGTTGCTATTCACAGGCACACACACCCGGTGAACATCCTAAGTGAAAACACGTAAGAGTCAAACGATCTGTGCTCTTTACAGTAGTGTTTACAATCCACAGGGTTTGTGCCTGAGGTCTGTTTGCTTTGCTGCCGCGTTAGTCCCTGGAGTTGCTGAAGGAACGAGCTTACTCAAGGAAATCGAGACAGAGAGAAGGAAGGCGGAGGGGCCGAGGGAGGCCCGCTGCAGGGGTGAGGCAGGCTCCATGGCTGTTTGGGAGCTTGAGTCTGGTGGTTCAGGAAGTCTCACCTCTGTAAACACATTTACTAGGTGCCAGGAAGTTCATTCCTCAGACCTTGAAGCTGGACGTTTCTCCTGTGCTTTAAACACCACCAAGGTTCCAGGGGTTAAGGAACAAATGCTGCCAGGTACCTTGTCCTTCGGCTCTTTTAGGAAATGAAGTTAGGATGTGCTTGGGAATAAATTCTGAGGGAGCCAGCTGCTCCATCACCTATTAACCCAGTGTTTCCAGCTCCTCTGTTCTTGTTAAGAGGCCTAGATCTTGCTGAGAGGTACTGGTGAACTCAGTGGGGACACTAAGGCGTGTAGAGGGCAAATGTTGGGAAAGAAGGGTCAGCACATAAAGGGCGTTATCTGCTCACACAGTCAGCCACTCAACTGACACCAATTAAGCATCTACCATTGACCAAGGTTCCCCTTGTACTTGCCAGGATTAGCAACGAGGTGAAGCGGTCCCCAGGACCAGGCCTTCAGGGGAGGGGCGAGAGGGGCCAGCCGGAGCAGGGCCATTTCTGCAGGCAGCGAGGAGCCAGCTGTTCTTCTCCGTGGGTGGTGCGGCTCAGAAATTCATCCTGGCAACCACACAGAGCTTTATCTAAGTGAGAAAGGAAACATGTTTCTCTATAAAACGAGAAAAGGAGCTAACAGACCTTAAAAGCTTCCACATATAGACCCCTGTAAGGCCACAGTTTTATGACCTGCAAGTGTAGGCACGTGTAGTCATTTCTTTCATCTTTATATCACTACATGGTTTCAGCCGAGGCACTTTGCTTCCTCAGGTCATTCTTATATTATCCATCCATCTGTTTGTCTCGCTATCATCTGTGTGTCCATACAGCCATCCTCCAATTCATTCAGCCATAATCCATCCATCAGTCTATCATCCATCCATCCCTCCATCCATCCCTCCATCCATCCATCATCCATCCATCCATCCGTCTATCCCTTCATTTGTTTACACATCCATCCACCAATTTATCCATCCAATCAGTCATATACTCACCCCTTCTCCCTCCTCTCCACTTTCCCCTCTACTATCAAGTCCAGCTTATTTGGTGGCACCTCACTGATGTTTCCAGCTAGTTCTGTGTTGGATGGTATAATGGAAGTGAATCTGTATGACTGACTCCTTCCTGTGTAACCACAAATGCACTTTGAAAGCAGGTTTTACTTTGTGCTAGAACCTCCAATCCAGCTTGCCTTCATCTACAGCCCCAGACGGACTGCACAAGGGAGGGAGAGCAGGGAGGGCTCTGAGGCTGGATTTGCAGGAAGCTCTCTGAGTACAGTTAAGTTGGGTGGTCAGTGAAGGCGCCTGCAGCTGCCTAAAGTTGTCCCCAAATCTCAGCTGAGGTCTCATTGCCTATTCAAGGTATCCTTAGGAACCAGTCAATTCTGTCTTCACACCAGGCAGATAGTTTGCTCTCTCTGGCTCCACTTCTGCAGGGTGGACCCGGTCCATACTCACACCAGCCCTGCAGGCCAAAGACTGACCTCAGCTGATCTGAGTCTTGTCCTAACACAGAGACTTTTATGGAGGAGGACAAGATGGAGACTTGAGGGAGCATCCTGGAAGCCCCACGTTCTGGACTCCTGTCTCCCTGGGCGGGTGCGTGACAACCAACCCCCCAGTCTCCAGGCTCTAACGAGTCTCAGAGCTTCCCCACTCACTGGTCAGGTCTGATTAAAGCGTGTATCAATAGCTGTGCTGTATGTTTGACTTCACATGAAGAGGTGCCCCTCACTCTGCTGCAATTCCCGTTCTGTACTGTGAGTGGGGGGCCAGGATGGCTCCTGAGGGCTTTTGGTCCTCTATCCGTGTCCATGATACACTGTCAGAATCTACAAGCAGCTCATTGCATATGCACTGGCCAAATCCATCAGGTCTTGACTCTGCCTTGCCTTGTGTGCTGGACAAGATTTTCAGAATTCTCCTCGATGTCCTCTTCATTAATGGATTTTTTTTCTCTTCTAAAAAGCTCTTCCCTGACCACTACTACACTTTTCAATTAATTTCACTCCTTCTAATTACTTCAACACTAGATCAATTCTGAATGATTGAGTCAATTATTTAATCTTTCTGGGCTTTAGAGAGCATTTACAGCAATCCACCACTTTAACTCGGAGGAGTTAGCACTTGAATTGCTTTCTTTAACTTTGGTCATAACTTTGATTATTTCATGGGTAGGCGTCTTATTCAAATACCAATCTCCTTTAGGCCATGAACAACATCTTCTTCTTTTTCTTTCCTCCTCTGTCCCAGAAACTGGCACAGCTCCGGGAAAACAGTAGGAAGTTAATCTTGCTCCTTGGATCAGTTTGAGTTAGTATTTGATCTGATGCCTCAGCACCACCCTTCTGATTTCTGCAGCACCTCGCTTCTCACGGGAGGCTGCAGTTGGCATCCTGTAGGTTATGACCTGACACCTTGAGAGAGCATTACCCGATACCCACACTTTAATAGAATGCGAACAGGTCCTGACTGTAGCTCCTATTCTCAGATGCTATGCACGTGAGAGCTGTATAGTGATTAAGGATGACAAGAGAAGAATTGATGCCTTTGAGCTGTAGTTTGGGAAAAGAGTACTGACTACCCCATGAATTGCCAAAAGAATGAGAGATATGTCTTGGAGAGAGTGCAGCCAGAGTGCTTCCTGGAGGCAAAGATGGCAAAGCTTCAACTTGCATACATTGGGCATGTTTCTAAGAATGGCTATTCCTTGGAGAGGGATCTCATGCTTGGAAAGATAGAGGGTCAGGAAAGGAGAGGAAGATTCTTAACCAGATGGACGACACAGTGACTGCAGCAACGGGCTCGAGTGTGTCAGAGATGACGAGGACGGCACAGGACAGCACAGGGTTCACATCTGTTGTTCACAGGGTCGCTGTGAGTCCTACTCAACTTGACAGCACCTAACAACAACCATTGCAGCTTCAACATGGGAAGGACAAGAGTACTGTCTTTTGAGAATGAC
This sequence comes from Elephantulus edwardii, assembly GCF_000299155.1. Taxonomy (NCBI): domain Eukaryota; kingdom Metazoa; phylum Chordata; class Mammalia; order Macroscelidea; family Macroscelididae; genus Elephantulus; species Elephantulus edwardii. The sequence continues at coordinate 4,126,299 of NW_006399814.1, read as the reverse complement.
TCACTCCCCAGCATTTTGTAAGAACCTCCGACCCAGGAATAGCATCCTTTCATTTTGTACATTTCACCTTAACCTCCTCCACATTTTGCTCTCAAAGCACAGACGCAGTTCCTATTTTAGAAGTTTGAGTTTTCAAAGAGAGACGACCAAACTAATTTCTGTCAAGTTGTCTGACTCGTGGCAGCCTTCCACGTCAGAGAGAAGAGTTGTGCGCTCCGTAAACTTTTGGTGTGAGACCCTTGTCTGAGATGGTATCACAAAATGGTTGTTCCCAGTCGGCAGGTTTTCTTTTACACATGTTGGAAAAATATTTCTACGGGCACAGGGATTTAATCTTTAGAAATTCTCATTCATCAGTGTTAACCTCTCTAGATTGTGCATTTCTGTCTGTATTTGTGGGTCTCTTGATTCCGCAGACTAAGCCTTCTAAGCTTGGTTCCTGTTTTTCTCTTATGAACTTTATGGTTTGGGGCTTTGCTCCTTGGTCTTTGATCCATTTTAAGTTGATTTTTGTGCTATGGTGGAGGTGCAGCTTTCTGTTGATAGTAGTCCAATTTTGCCAATATCATTTTGAAGAATTTTTAACTTCCCCAAATGATAGATTTTGTTTCCTTGTTGAATAGCAGTTGACCGTAGATAGATGGATACATTTCTGCGCTCTCTGTTCTATTTCATTGGCCTATGTGCCAGTCATTGTACCAGTATCGTGCTGTTTTGGTTACTACCACTGCGTCGTAGGTTTTGAGGTCAGGGAGTGCAATGCCTCCTACTTCATTTTTGTTTCTCAGAACTGCTTTGCATATTCAGGGGGTCTCTTTCCTTTCCAAATAAACTCGAAAAATTCCCTTTTCATCTCCTTTAAAAATCTATTTGGTATCTATATTAGGATTGCGTTGAACATGTAGATTGCTGCTGGTAGGGTTGTTATCTTCACCATATCGAGTTTTCCTATATTTTTCCATTTATTTAAGTCCTTTATTGTGTCTCGCAAAAAAATATTCTGTAGGTTTCTTTGTCCAGGTCTTTTGTGTCTCTTGTTTAGTTTACTCCCAAGTATCTCAATTTGTGGTTGGCTATTGCAAAATGTATTGCTTTCTTGGTTTCCTTCTCTGAATATTCCTGGGCCTCCAGAAGAAAAAGACTGATAACCCGACTACAAAATGGGAAGGATCCAGGTGGAAAGACAGGGTAATGATAGGCAAGGTCCAATGGCGAATAATTATATAAAACATAATGAATGAGAATGATTTTATGAAACGCAACGTGAATGAAGAACAGTGTGAAACACAGTGTATAAGAACTTTATAAAACAATAATAATAATTTTAGAAAAAAAGAATAAATAAAGAGTTGTGCTCCATGATGCTGTCTGGGGCTGGTTTCCAGAAGCATATCACCAGGCCTTCTTTTAGAAACACCCCTGAATGGGCTCAAACTTCCAAGCTTTCAGTCAGCAGCCAAGTGCTTATATCATTGGCACTAAGTTCCATCATAAAAGACCTACTACCATCGACTCGATTCTCACTCATGGTGACCCCATGTGTGAGCGCAGTGTGGCCAGCACACCGTAGGATTTACTGACTGGTCCTTCAGGGGTAGATCAACGGGTCTTTCCTCCTTCCAGGTCACCTCTGGTTGGATTTGGTTTCAAGAGTTCACTGCCAACCCAAAGCTATGTGTTTTAAGTCCACCAGCTGACCCACGGGAGGCTGCCAGGCAAGCTCCTCTTGTGTGATTCGCTGCCCCTGAAAAGCCACTCGAGAGGCAACTCTGAGTGGGTTCCAACTTAGCCACAAACTTTCTTTTAGCGACCAAATATATGAATCATCTGCATTGACCAGGGCCTCTGAAAAGCATGGCATCAAGTCGTCAATCTTCAGAAGCCTGTTTGCTGGGGAGAAGGTGCCAGAAGATCGAGCTGCTAGATAAGGATAAGGGTGCACCACGACTTGAATTCTGGTTCCCAAATACGTGTTACCCTGACTAGGCCATGATTCCCAGTATTAGGTGATTATCCTCAGGGTTAGTTCTGTGATGTCCATGAGGCGAGACCAGAGGCACATATGTGAACAGTAACATGAACCTCCCCTACGACGTGACCCGGGACAGGCGGGCGAGTCAGTTGTAGGAGATTTTGGGCTGGCTGCAGCATCAGTAGTGAAGATGTATCTTTGAGCCCCGAATAGAGAGTTTCACTGGGGTGTTGTCTGTATCCCCTCTAATCGTAGGAGAGATAACAAAAGCGAGCAGAGAGGCGGGGTCTCAGCACCACCAACACGCAAGAGCTGGAAGCAGAGAGATCCTTTGAATCCAGCACCTGGGCAGTAAAAATCCTCCACAAAGAGGAAGGTCAAGGTGTGTGGAGATCCTCCAGGAATGCCAGGCTTCCAGATGCTGACGAGAAAAGACCTTAATCCATGGCTGACAGAGATAGACGTCTCAGAGAGCTGACAATCTAAGCTCCTTCTAAAAAGTGAAAGAATCTAATTCTGTTAAAATGATTTACTTGTGATAATCCTATGACAGCAGCACTGGGTGACTGGGACAGCGCACTGTGGTTTCTCTGTGA
>NW_006399814.1:4118271-4123435 GCF_000299155.1 Elephantulus edwardii | reverse complement strand
CTAATTCATCGAAATCTTGTCCAACATAGTAGGACTTCCCATTGGATTTCCAGTGCTGTACGCAGTACTGAGGCTGGCTGTCCCATCTTTCTCCCAGGGGCAACTGATGGGTTTGGACTGCCAACATTTAACTTTGCAGTTGAGTTTAAAGCACTGCATTGACAGGACCTCTTAAGAAAGCGAACAGAAGTGTGTGGCGCGTGACACGTTGATCAATGAGGAGAGCTCTAAGGCGTAGCTGCAGCTTGTGGATGGATAGCTCAAAGGCTTCTTAGAGCATATGGGTTTGCTGCTACCTTTTCTGCCCCTAGAAGATGCAGAAGCTTTGAACAAGCCCAGGGCCAAGAGAAAGGCATGCCCATGTGTTTAGAGATGGGTGAAGCACCGTGACAGCCAGATGGCAGACTTTGAGGGAAATGTCACTGCGAATATATTCCAGGGTTTAGGAAGCCGTCACGGTTGGTGAGGTAGAGGGTTATGGAAAAAGACCCTCCAAAAGATGGACGGGTGATGGGGCCTCGACAATGGGCACAAGCCCAGCATCAATTGCGAGGCTGACACAGGACTCACCGTGTTGTGAACAGGGTGGCTCTGAACCAGATACCATTCGATGGCCCTGGACAACAGTGGGAGAGCCTTGCACGCCAAGCCCATGCTATCCACCCATCGAGCTGTGGGTCTTTCCAGCATGCCCAAGAGCTCCCAGTCCTCTGTGCCCATTCGATGGCCCACGTTGGCCCCAAGCCTGCAGAGCACACGCCACTGTGACAGGAGGAGCTTCTGCAGCCCCCGCTCTGTGCACACGCTCGAGTTTGTGTTTCATCTGGAAGCTGGCCTGCGGCAGGGGGGCTGACAAGGCCTCTGCTTCTCACATGATGGCCCCTCCATCATTTCAAGTTCAACTGCTCCTGTTGTGGCTTCATCACCGTGTGCTTTAATTCATGTGAATCCAATTGCACGTCCCTCAGGAGGCTGCTTAATGCAGAGTCAAAGTTGAATAAATAATCAACAGGGCACATCGGGGTTCCCACATCAGTGTGTGCGGCTGTCACCTGATGGTGCCCTGACCAGCGGGGCCGCGTGACGTGGCTCTGACAGGCTCCCACCTGGATCGGCACCAGGGTGCTGTCGTCTTCAGGGCTGTGATGACTGGAGCTGTGATGTGCTGGCCTGGGTGTTCATGACTCCATCTGGTGCTTGGCCAGCGCAGGGCCCAGCCATGTCTTGTATTTTGTCCAACTATGCGTGGACGCCACGGCCCTGTGCTCCTGACTGTGGCCTTGTTTACAGACGAAGAGCTGTTGCTGTTTGCTCTCAGGTTGGCCCTGACTCAGCCCCCCACATGCGCCAGACCTGGTGCGGAGGGATGGATTTCCCCCTGACAGCAGGCGTCGGAGACAATTACAACTGACATCTCTGAAGTCTGACCCCCCAAAGACTGAGAGCAGCAGGAATAGAATACAAGACACAGGAACAGAGAATGAAATGACGTACGATGTTGAAGGAGGGCGCTCTGGTGGCCTCGTGGTGAGAAGCCGTGTTGTAATCCGGAATGCATGCAGTTCGAATCCATCAGCTGCTCCGTGAGAGAAGGACGGACAGTCTCCTCCTGTGTGATCACTGCCTCTGAAAACCCCCTGGAGGGTCAGCTATGAGCCAGTTCTGACTTGATGGTGCTCAACAACAATGGTGTTCAAGGCTGTGTGAGGTCTTTCAGAGTCTGGGCCTGGGACTGCGCTCTGAGGACCCTCCCGGTGGTGTAACCACCACCCTAATGGTTAGAGGTTGCCCCTTCCTTGCTCCTGCTTTCCAGGGGTCTTTTACAATTGGAAGAAAATGAGTATTGCTTTAGTCATGTTGTAGCCACCCTATGCAAAGCAGACCCACACCTCGCCCACTCGGCCGCTTCCTCACCACCGTGGCCACGGCTGAGCCCGCTGTCCAGGCACCATGTCCATCTGTCTTGCTGAGGGTTTTCCCTTTTGCTGACACCCTTTCCCAGAATGTCTTTATCCAAGGACTCAACCCCCACCCCGAGGACCTGCCCAAAGTCAAGTACTTGGGATGAGATTTTCCCATCCTTCCCTCTAAGAAGTCCTCGGCTTGCACACCCCCAAGAGAGAAATGTTTGTTCTTTTGGGGGCCCATGGGGTACACTACAACTCAAAGACATCAATTCTTCTTGGATTTTCCTCACTCACTGGCCGAAGAGGTTATGTCTGTGTGGTTAAAAAAACCGCAACACTGAAGCCGAGCCGCCATCCTGGGTCGGGTCTACCTCGAGCTGGCCCCCGTCGGCTTTCTAGGACTGCAGCTCTCTGGGGGGGGTGGTGGTGGTGAATCGTCTTTCTCTAGAGGAACAACTGCCAGACGTAATCTTCCACCCCATTGGTTATCAGCTCAGCACCACATGCACTGCGCCACCAGAGTTCCCGTGGTGAGTTCTTCTCCAGACACTAGTGGCTAAGTGGTGAGGCACTTGGCCTCACCAAAAGGTCAGAGGTTTGAACCGACCAGCTCTCTTCTGGATGAACGTGATAGTTCACTTTCATTACGCTTTGACCTTGAACGTGTGGTAGCTCCCTCCTTGGCCTGTGGAGCTGCTGTGAGTCAGAATCAGCTCCTAAGCGGTGGGCCGTGGATTTCTGAGAGGGACAGAACAGACACTGGGATACGCAAGAGAACTGCCTGTGTTTACATGTTTACACGGTGGATGCATCTAAGAGCCCGGGGCGCTCGCTCAGGAAATCTACAGGATTCTAGACGTTGAAGTGGACGAGGAAGGAACAGTGTCTAGTCACAGCCTCGATTTCTCACCTCTAGGCGTGGAAGAAAGTACACGTTGAAGTCATGCAGTTCATGTTTTGGTGTTTTTGTCTTTGTTTTGTTTTAGTTTATGGGAGGCAGAGCAGAGGGAATGTGAGGTACCCTGTGACCAGTACCAGGAGGGGCAGCTGTGAGTCTGGACATCAGCTCCACAGCTGGTCAGTGAGCTGGGCGGGCGGAACTTGGTGACGCTAGCCAGAAATCACACCCCATTAGGATTAGAGGAATGCGTGAGGGGACATTCTGGTGGAAAAGTGTGAGATGCTCTGTCTCAGGGTATCTGACTTCCCAATGGCAGCCCTGGAGCGGGACAGCTGGACAGGAAGCCTGGGAGAGGACATGGTTACTGTCATGCACGTGGTGGGGGGCCCCCAAGTCAGGATACGTTGGGTGTATCCGAACAAACCAAGCGGCTGCTCTCAAGTCACCTCTGACACATAGTGACTCAGGAGCGTCAGAGCAGTGTGTTCTACTAGTCCCCCAGGACTGAGTTCCAAACCTTCCGTTTGACGTCCCTCCAAGCCTTAAACAGCCGACCTCTCAGTGAGTGGTAAGTGACTGCCATGTTTGTTATTGTGGACTCAGCTTTGCTGGTCTTCTTGCAGTCACTGCCGTGGAGTCGAGTCTGACTCATAGCGAGCCCCCAGTGGGTTTTTAAGACCATAAATATTAATAAGGACGGTCCGTATGTCTTCTGAGGAGTTGCTGGTGGACTGAACCACGGGAGACTCAGGACCTTTGTGTTGACAGTGCACCAGGCTACGGCTGTGCCACCCAGACTCCTGCATTTTGAACGGAGATGGGAGGAGGCCAAGATTCCAAGTCCACACCTAGTGGTCCCTGAGGTATGCTCATCCTTCATCCTTAAGTAGCAGAGATTCCACGTGACACCATCAAACAGCCATCGCCTTGAGCCAGGTCTAAGTTCCAGACACATACACCAAATATCTCCTCAAAACCCCTGCTCTCTGACAAGTTCCAACTATCACTGCTCCCCAGTGCCAGCAAAGACCTCCAGGCTGCATTCTGGGTTTACACTTCTGATTAAGGAGGGATTCTTGGCCTGGAGTCCCCATGTGAGTCTCACGTGGCGTGAGCACCATGGGCAGCATGCGTATCTACATGCACACAGAGGCGTGCTGTCCTGGGGGGGAGCTCGCCAGCTGCTGTCACATCCTCCAAGGGCCAGGCATTCCCTCGGCAGTGGTCAAGCTGCCTGTTCACCGCTCTGACAGCTTTCAGGAGAAGCACTGGGATGGAGTCCAGAGAGCTCTGCTCCAGAGAGAACAGCCCCTTCCTGGAAGCATGATATTCAGCCGGCAGTTTTGGAAGACAGGGAGAGATGAAATCCTCCGCGACAATGGGGATCCACACAATCGCTGTCTGACTTCTCTAATGTGTGGCGTGGCAGTGGCTAAACCCCAAAGACTGAGAGGACTCACAATAAAAGACACGTTAAAAGAGAACGAGGCCACAAAAGCATGACAGTCCCTATACCGCAAGGCTTCCTTGCCATGGAACAAGTTCCAGGAAACAGAGCCACCAGGCTCCTGGGCGACGTGAGCAGAGGTGGCCGGGGAAGGAAGTTCCCTCTTGCAGGGCCTCCTAGTCCATCTTGAAAGGCTGCCAGGGTGCAGTGGCCACAGGCATGAATGATCAGGAAAGAACTGAAGCCGTTAACTTATCAAGCCGGAAAAGAAAGAATCTAGAATATACTATGGACTGCCAGAAAATCAAACAACTCTGTCTTAGAGAAATGCCCCGATGATGCTCCTTAAAATTCTTAGAATAGCAGTATCTCATTTCACAGACTTTGCACTGGTTTCCAGGAGGACCCAGTCCTTGAAGAAGGACATTATGCTTCATAAAATCAAGTGCCAGTGAGAGAACTGAAGGCCTTCAACCAGCTGTACTGGCACAGTGACTGCCAGGATGGTTTCGAACATGCCAACCACTGTGAGAAAGGTACAGGACTGGGCACCGTATCGCCCTCTGAAACCACAGGGTCCCGGTGAGTGGGTACTGAATGGACAGCATCATATACAACTCTAGAACGTGGTTCAGGGATCCACAGAGTCCTAGCACAATGTCTGCGTGGGGTGTTGCCCATCATTGTGAGGTCTGATTCCTTGCCTGGGTTCCATGGCTCTGATAATCTTTCTTCTTTCTAAATAGACACCCATTGCCCTGTGAATTCCTTCCATCTGTCTTGTTTCAATCCCTACATTCGTACAGAATCGGTCTGTTCCCTTTTCCTATGACAGGCCATTACACTATGTTAAGTCAGGGACCAGCTTCACTCCTCAATGTTCTGAATTCCCACATCACCCTCAAGAGA
>NW_006399814.1:4109596-4117761 GCF_000299155.1 Elephantulus edwardii | reverse complement strand
TGGAAGGTAATGGAAATGCCGGTGGTAATGTGTGATGTGCAGATGGGCAAGGAAATTCACTTTGGGTTTATGTCTCTGCTCCCATTTTCCCTGAAATATTATTCTAAGTATTGTCTCTGTATTCTTAGAAAGATTTTAGATGAATATAGACAATAGATAGATAGATAGATCACTAGATATGGATGAGTAGGCAGAGATAGATGTAAATACAGGTAGAAATGTAAAATACATCCAAATATATATCTTTCCAGAGTACTGAGAAGCAACAATGTCAGTTGAGAGTAGAGACTAAGCTGCACTTGATCCAGGTCATGGTCTTTGCAATTACTTGTTATGCATCAGAGAGCTGGACAATGACTGAGGAGGAAAGAAGAAGAATTGACACCTCTGAGTCGTGGTGCTGGAGAAGAGTATTGAATATACTATGGCCCACCAAGAAAACAAATAGGTCTGTCTTAAAACTTGAAACCAAGTTTCTCCTTGGAGGCTGGGATTTGGAAGCTCTGTCTCACGTACTTTGGGCCCATGGTCAGGAGAGACTGATCCTTGGAGAAGGAAATCGTGCTTGGAAGGGTGAAGGGACAGCACAGGAGAGGGAGACCCTGGATAAGATGGATGGATGATACAGTGACTAGGGCAATGGGAGTAGGTGCATTGGAATCAGGGAGACTGGCTCAGGACAGGGCAGGGCTTAGAGCTGTTGTACACAGGGTTGCTATGAGTTTCAGGTGACTTGATGGTACATAATAACTACTATTTATATAAGAAATATATACAAATATAAAGAAAGAGCAAAGGAACTAGATAGATTAAAGGAAGATCTGGTGACTTAGGGGTAAGGAGTTGCACTGCCAACCTGAACGCACTGGAATTCATCAACTAGTCCACGAGGGAAAGACGGGCACTCCCCTCCCATGAGATGTGTAACCTCTGAAAACCTGATGGAGGGTCAGCTAGGAACCAGCACATATCAACAACAATCGATAAGTCTATATATTTTTCTATTTATCTCACCATCAGATTTTAAAGTGAGCTGATGCTACCAAGACAAAGGTGGGTGACTTTGATCCACGCCCCTCAGGCCTGTTTTTAATTATTTTTGGTCAAACATTCTCCTAGGTCGTATAGCCCTGGTCTGTCCACTTGCCGTACAGAGGTAACTCGTGATTGCTATAAAGCTGAACACTGCGACACTGATATGTCAAATGCGATAATGGTTACCCATGGTGGACAGTATTTGGTGGAGCTTCCAGATTAGAACAAGCTTGGAAACAGGAGTGGCATCTACTGCCAAAATAGCTTGCCTCCAGAAACTCGATGAACTTGGAGAAATGGTGAAAGTTATACAAGTGTTCAGGCTTTGATTCATAGGGTCGCTATGAGTCGCCTATGGCTTGATGGTACTTAACAACAACAACAACAAATTTCTAGAACATTCTGCCTAACGTTAGAAATGGAATCATCTGAATGCCATGGGCTGGATAGGTTCTGCTCTGTAAAGGACTTTCCGGTGACCAGGCCCTGACGAGCAAGCCACTGTCTCCAGGTTTTTAGTCCTGACCTGTCTCAGTTTGGACGCTGCACTGAAACATATGCCCAGCTTTATCACACGTGGGTCATATGACCAGCTTTGTGGGTTGATTTTGATTCATGATGGCATCACGTGTGACGGAAACTAAGTAAATATTCATGTGATATTCCTCAGGTTTCCTGAAAATATTTTGTCTCATCTGAAAAAACAGACACAGCAGTATTTTCCTTAACAGAGAGGGGGAAGAGAGAAAGGGGGGAGATTTGTTAGAGATTTGTTATGGCCGACACTGGCCGTAAAGCAGTCAGTGGGTTAGATGTGGTGTTTCCGTGGTGTAATTCTGACCCACACCAGCCCTGGGTGATAGAGTAGAACCACTGCACAGGGCTCTCCAGGCGGTGATCTTCAAGCAAGTCCCTTTCCAGGCCTTCCTCCCACGGACCTACTGTGGTGGCTCTTGTGGTGAGGCGCCACTGAGTCCACCCACGAGAGCTCGTGAAGGCCCTCTGCACGGTATAACTGAGTCTTACTCCGTCCTGTGTCCTCCCCACAGTCTCTGTGTCAGTCCGACTTGTCCAAAGTCTTCCTCTCTCCCTCTGGTCCTCCACACTCCCCAAACGATGTCTTTTTCTATTAAAATGCCCCTTCTGACAACAAGCCAAAAGATGAGGCCAAGTTTTACCATCTTTGTCCCTAAGGAACACCTTTGTTACACTTTCTCCATGACAGACTTATTTGTTGACTTGGCCGTTGATGGGATATCAGTACTCTTCTCCAACACTGCATTTCACGGGCATCGATTCTTCCCAATCTTCTTAGTCATCGTCCAGCTTTCAGATACACTTGAAGCAATTTAACTACGAATTCAGATCACCAGAACTCCGTATGTGTGACTTCATGCACAGAATATATTACATGTAATGTGTATATAATCCACTGTATTACATACATGAAATATGTCATATATATTTGGCATGTTGTTGGTGTTGTGGACCATCGAGTCGGAACTGACCCGGAGCTGACCCTCCGGATTACAGAGGCAGCTAATCGCATGGGAGGAGAGCGCCCATCCTTCTCCTGTGGAGCAGCTGATGGCCTCGAACGCTGTGCCTTTGGGACTGCAACACGGCTTCTTGCACTGGAAAGGAATAGTGAATCTACCACAGACCACCAAGTCATCAAACAGATCCCTCTTGGAAGAAACACAACCGGAGTGCTCCTTAGAAGCAAGTACCGTAAGACTTCCTGTCCTGTTCACACGTCCGCATGCTGTCTGGGGCCAGTCCTGGGGAAGGACGTTGTGTCTGGAAAAGCCGAGGCACACCTGTGGCTACGTGTGCAGGACGTGCATCGGCACGTCAAACCCATGTCCCCCATGGGGGAGGCAGACTCACCTCTGAACACGCTCAGCAGTGTACCAGCCCACGGCTGACTCTCCAGGGAGTTTTCAAAGGCAGCAATCGTGTGGGAGGAGACTGCCTGTCCACTTCCTGCGGAGCAGCTTGAGGACCTGAACCGTGTGCCTTTGGGATTGCAGTGCGGATTCTTACCGCTAGGCCACCGGAGCCTTCTCTGAACACACTAGAGAACTTCAATATTCAGAATCACCATCATGTGCCCCTCTGCTGTAGATGGGATGAAGCAGGTCCAGAGGTGTTAGAATGTGCTTCACAATTATAGACTGAGATGGAAATAGAATTGTAACCCGGCGGCTCCAGCAACAACTCCGATTAGCTCACTGGGCCAGAAGCATTTATGCACTGAAACTGAGGGCTGCCCGATCAATCCATCAACAGTCATAGCAATAATAATCTGAGTAACCCTTGGTCCTAGACACCTATACAGGTACAGACAAAAAAGAATCTCTCCTCCGTTCAGGGGACATGTAAGATTGCATTGGTGAGATTTCCTGCTCACTGTCACACAGAGAAAGGGCCAACACAGGTGCGAGTGGGTTGTAAATAGTCAGGGTCCTTTCTGGGTGCTGTCCAGTTGGTTATGACTCGCAGTGGCTGCGTGGAGCAGAGACTCCTCCCCAATCCTGTGGCACCCTCAATCGTTCTTGTGAGTAAGCCCATCACTGCCCTCACTGTGTCAATCCATCCCATTAGGGGACCTCCTGTCCTTTAAGAGCCCTCTACTTCGCCAAGTGTGACGTCTCTTCCCAATGATTGGTCCCTCTTGATAACATCCCCAAAGAAAGTGCGACAAATTCTCCCCATCTTTGTCTGTAAAAATAATTCTGGCTGCATTTCTTCCAAGGCAGATTTATCTGTTCTTTTCACACTCAATAATGTATTCATTATTCTTTGCAAACATCAAAAGGCACAGCACGAGTTCTTCAGTCTTCAATATTTCTTGTGTAACTTTCATATGCAATGAAAGCAACTGGAAATAGTGTGGCTTGGATCAGGTGCACCTTAGTCTTTAAAGTGACATCCATGCTCTGACACTTTAGAAAGGTCTTTGATGGCAGATTTCTCCAATGAAATGCATTACTTGGTGTCTTGGCTGCTGCTTCCATGAATGTTAACTGTAGATCCAAATAAAATTAAATCCTCGACAAGTTCAGTTTCTTTTTTTTTTCTCACGCTGTTTCCCCCTGGTGCTGCGGTGAGGACCTTTGTGCTCTTGATGTAGAGATGTAATCCATACTGAAGGCTGAGTCTTCCACCTCCCCCAGTAGGTGCTTCCGCCTCCCCTCACTTCAGTGAAGCAGCCCCTCAGGAAGGCTGGCTCGCTTCCTGTCTCCTGTTTCAGCTTTGCAGGTACGTCCACAGCAGATCTGCCACGAGCACTTGCAGTCCTCCTCACTCTCAGCGGACAGTGTGTGCCACCTGCATCACGCATGTTGTGGTGTGTGCAGTAGCATTACGGCAGCTAAGCATGCAGCAGCAGCAGGAAGAAGTTCGGAAGAGGGTGAGAACAGTTAAACTGTGGCAGAGACTCAAAGTGTGCACACGCTGCTGAAGAAATGATGCTGACGCAGAAACGTGCTCAAAGCAAGACTGCCGCAAACCTTCGATTGTTGAAACACAATCAAATGAAGTGTCCCAGGACCTGTGTGATTGGGAGACCCAGCAGGTACCCCTGAGCCAGTGACCTCCCTGGATGAAGGGATGCTGCTGTAGCTCTCGGAGCTGGTAGCATCCGTGCAGAGCAGGATTCAGGCTGTCAGACTGAGGACTTTTGACGCCGCTGATGCTGACAGCCTTGGAAAGCCACAAACGCCCCAGCTCCGCACCTATTTATAACTTGTGCATCTCGACGCCCAGAAGCAGGAGAAACAAAACAAAGCCATTTGGTGGGAGATTTGGGTAGCCTCCCTGCAGAGCCGCGTCCTTGGGGAGAGGTGCACGCTGTGTGGACAGCCGGGGCCCTGGGTCTCCCCTGACAGCGGCCAGCTGCTGCCGCCCCTGCAGCCAGATGTCACAGGCGCCCCCAGGCCCGCAGGTGCAGGCGAGGTCCTGCGCTCACATGGACCTGCCTTATCCGTTGGGACCATCTGGGATGCATTTGAAGATGCTGATGTCTAGGCCTCCGACCCAGAGCATCTTTCTGTATTGGATTTAGACATGCCCTTGCCCATGCCCAACCCTGCTGGGACAGTATCTGAAGTACTCAGCCACTAACCTAAACGTCAACAGTGCAAACTCACCAGGCCCTCCCTAGGAGAAAGACACAACACAACATGACAGGACATGACACCCTGCCTCGCCATTTCACACCCTTGGAGAACTCTGAGCAGTTGAGCTCTGTCCGCAAGCGTCACTGTGAACTCAGCAGTGGTGGTTTTGGTTGGAGTCTTGGCAATGGAGATTTTAAAGCTCCTGCGATGGTTCTGGTAAACACAAGGTGCATGACTGCCAGATGGGACTTGGAAAGAAGCTTTGTGCGTGGAGACAAGCAGCTCTCCCCTCCTTGCAGCCTCAGTTTCCTTCTGTAAGTAAAGAGATTTAACCAAACCAGGCACCGGTCTTCTTACAGCTGAGCCACTCTGGGTTGAAATAGTGTAGTCCTTAAATGCAAAAGGCCCCTGTAATACCTGCTCCCTGCACATGCTGTTCAAAGAATACTTATGACAAGGGTGGACACAGTACCCAGCTTGGGCTATCTGGTTCCCAGGTCAGGCGTGTGGCCCTCAGGCTGGCGATGGTACAGCTGCCCAGGCTGGCGGCTGGCTGCTTCGAGGAGGGAGCGGTGACACTGTGCCCACTCGTGCCAGCATGCACTGATGCATGAGCTCAGCCTGGAGAATCCCGTGCAGTCATCTCATCGGCTGTATTTTCTATCTGAATTGCGGCGTACTGCTGATTGTGACATTGCCTCTCCCTCCTCCCTCTGCAAAGCGGCTCTCTGGTCCATAATCCATCATCATTCCTCCCGAGCGAGGACACGCTGCCTCTGGAGAAGGGAGGAGAGGTACAGGCCATGGAGGGAGCAAGCTCGTGTGCTGTGGTCACAGGCAGAACAGCTGGACCAAAACTCACATAGGAGCAGATGCGAGACAGGGCGCTGCAGGCCTTTCCCCTCAGCCCACTGGGCTCAAGGTTCCCCACCCAGCCTGGGGACCAGCCATATTTGAGAGCCTCCCCTGTCAAATATGCTGAAGGCCATTTCTGGGGTGGAGCCTTGAGGAACCGGGTCAATTGTTCAGCCAGTAATCAAATGGTTGGAAATTCAAGTTCACCCAGGGAATCCACAAGAGAAAGACTTGGCAAGGTGCTGCTTTTAAGACAGTTGCTGTTGTGTTTGTGTTCAAGCTGATTCCAAGTCCTAGTGACCCTGTTGGAGAGGCATCTGTTCCACGTGGTCCCTAGACCTTGGGAGCAGAGAGCCATCAGTGCTTAATGGGTTCAAATGAATGAACTTTTGGTTCTATTTTGCACTTAAACTTTCTATCGTGAAGCCTAGAAACCTAAATGAGGTAGCTGTACAACACACACATTATGATGTATAATCAGTCATTTCTAGAATAGTAAGCTAATTACTATTACAACCTTCTTTTCCCTACGTTCCTCTGGAAAATTCTCAGCACCACCCTCAAATCCTAAAGTGCTAGCCCACAATGATCTTTCCCCCTAATGCCTACTTTTCTACCTCAACTCTTAAATCCCTGTGATCCAAGCTCCCAGTGATTTCCAAGACTCCACTCCAGGTATAGCCTTCTCCCAGGGTGCTCTTCTTTCAAGGATATGGGGTCTCAAAGTCGGTTACAAGTAGTGATCACTAGTCTGCCCCCCAAATCTCCAAGAAAGCTTATCTTGGGTATGGCCTAGACGTCGGGACTCTTAGTGGGGAGTTGCCCTGTGGTATTCTGACTTGGCTTCTAGGCCGAGTCCTCTTCTGATCCCTGAGCCTCAGGTCAAGGTCATTTCCTCCATGAGATTGTCCTCCGCTCTGTTCCCTCCTCCAAAGCAAAAGGCTCTTGGGACACATTTGACGTGATTTGAGCTCTTGGGTAACACCAGGTGCTACGGATGTAAATGTGTCTCTCAAATAAGAAGTGGACCCTGAATCTTGTACCTGTGGATGCAATCTCCTTTTTTATGTTAATGAGACTGTCTTAGTGCTGGATATGTCCTAACCCTCATCACTTCTTGGTGAAGAAAAAGCGGATTGAACAGGAAGCAGTCACATAGAGAAACCAGATGCCTTATGAGAATCAGCTACAAGCCAAGAAGCCACAGGATACTGGGACTGCTGCCAAAGAAGATATCAACACGGCTGGGAGCCCAGTGTAGGTGTCCACCCTCTAGAACTGGGAAACAACAGGTGTCAGCTCCTTAAAGCCATCTACCTGTAGTGTTTGTGTGAAAGCCGCTCCAGGAGACTGAGACCAGGTCATGTCTCACGGGCTGGATCCCTCTACCTCTAGTCCCCACTGTGCAGGAGCCAGTTCTGAGTCCTGAGAGTGAGATGGGGTGTTTGTGCATGCGTGGGGAGCAGGGCCCCAGGCAGCCTGGACTTGCCTGCAGCCATGCTGGAAAACTTATTTTCTGAGAGTCACACTGAGAAGCAAGGATGGCCAGTCGTCATCTAGCGTCCTCTGAGCACGTCACCAGGAGGGACTAGGCCCTGGAGAAGGCATAGTGCTCTGTAAGCTAGACATTTATACACAGAAAGGAAGGCTTGACAGGTCGCTTGCCACAGTGCCTACGACTGTTTCGTGCACAGCAATAAGCGTGAGCACAAGCGTGAGCACGAACGTGAGCACAGTGGTGAATGTGAGCAGTGAGCATGGGCACAGTGGTGAGTGGGAGCACCACAGTGAGCGGGAGCACAGGACTGAATGTGAGCATGAGCAGCGGGAACATCGTGGTGAGAGCGAGCACAGCGGGAAGCACAAAGGTGAGCACGAGCCCAGTGATGAGTGGGAACAGTGAACAGGAGCAGAGAGCAAGAGCACTGCAGGGAGCGGGAGGAGTGAGCGGGAGGAGTGAGCGGGAGGAGTGGGCGGGAGCAGTGGGCGGGAGCAGTGGGCGGGAGCAGTGGGCGGGAGCAGTGGGCGGGAGCAGTGGGCGGGAGGAGTGAGCGGCCCACAGCAGTGAGCAGGAGCACAGTGGCGAGTGGGAGCACAGTGGGAAGCACCACGGTGAGTATGAGCACAGTGATTAGGGGGAGCAGTGAGCAG
>NW_006399814.1:4107058-4109354 GCF_000299155.1 Elephantulus edwardii | reverse complement strand
GGTGAGCATGGACACACCAAGCCGGCCAGGGCTTCCTTCTGTTGAGCTGGGACTGACTTGGTGGCTCAACCAACAACACTTGGACCAGGATTTCTGTGTTATTTACCTGGATAAATTCTGCTCATTCCCCATAATTGTAGTTAAGAGACCTTGTTTGCATAAATCTGTCCTGACCCCCAATTCAGGACAGACTGTAGTCTTTCTTCCAAGTCAGGATGGAGCTCATCCACAGGTAAAGAGGTTCCCTACCTGTGGCAGAGTGGATGAGCCCCACCCAGACCTCTCTCACTTAGCCTGAGTGGACAGCACCCTGTTAGGTCCTGGGGACCCAGAGGTGAGAGGCGATGTCCCGGCGTGTAGATGATCAGGCAGAGAGGAGGGAAGCTAAGGGCAGATCGTCTCATAGCAGAGGCCACCACGGTGAGAGGCTTCGGCCAGCACCCTGAGCCATTCAAGTGTTCTGGGCCTGCACAGCAGAGATGGGAACTTTGATCTCCATGAATGCGGGGACAAGCATGGAGGACACGGTTCAGGAATATCATGCTAATTTCAGGAACAGGAACACTGAAGCCCGAGCAGTGGTGTATACATGTCTTCAGGGCTCCCCTGGAAGGTGCGTGCAAACCCAGTGGGGGTCCCAGAGACACCAGAGGCTTCGGAGCTTAATCTTCCGTCTACCTGTGAGAAGGGAGCAGCTTGTCACAGTTTTAGGAAACCAAGCCCTGGTTTTGCTTTTCTTGGACAGCACACGGGACTGGGTTTGCTACTGAGCTGAGAGCACACAGGCCAACCTGGGCACACGGCTAAGAGGAGAAGTCTGTGGCTCAGGCAGGGTGGTCAATGCTGGCCAGACAAAGAGAGAACGCAAGGGCTTTCAAGGCAGAGGGGACAGCTGAGCAAGGCCTGAAATGACTGGATCCATCTCTGGCCACAGAGATTACCTGGGCTTGGGGCAAGAGAAGAGGCTACGGTGCTTTGAAGTTTCAAAAGACAGGTGAGGAAGTGATTGAAGACAGAGTGTTTGTCCCAGTTTTGGGCTCAGGAAAACGTTTCAAACCACCTCCCTAACTTTGAAGCTCTTCAGAAAGGGAAAGGTCCACACCTCCCACATGCCCTGTCTCCCATTTGGGGACCTAAAAAGTCCTCCTTGCTTTCAAGTCCCTGCTAACAAGGAGCTTGGCTCCCCCCATCACGTTTTCCATTTTACACAAGTAAACATTTCTTAATTGAAACTCCTGGGCATTTAACATTATTTATAACTCCACAAATTAAAAGCCTCATGGAACTTTGGTTACATCTCATAACCAGTGATTCCCTGACTGTTGCCTAATTATTTTGGAGAAGTTGTGTAGCATCAGTAATTACAGGGTTGATTTAAAACCTAGCAATCGTGGTTGCCATTTCAAAGTAAAATGAGCAGACGGTACCTACTTGGACATGAAAGGCTCTTCTCCAAAGAAGGACCGTCCAGGAAGCGACAGAAGCCACTTTGCTGGTTGGAGCCCTGCCATTTGCTGCCTGTGTACGGCACCTGGTGGTATCTCAGGTACTCAGGTGGCACACTTGATATGCACTGTCCTGCATGTCCCCTCCTCCTCCAGTGATGGCCACCCTCCTTCTGGAACCTTAGGAAACATTGTAGTAGGAATCCCACGGAGACACATGCTGAAATCGTCATTCCCTGGGCCTCACCAAAACTTTCTATTTAGGGGATCATTGGGCAGGACCCAGAAAAGCACTATAGATGAATGCTTCATGAGAGGAGCCCTGGAAAAACCTCTTAAGGAAACCCTAGACTCTAACCCTCCAACGCATCTATGACTCCTGTGCTCAGATCGTGGGCTGCCGTAAAACTCAGGTGAAAAAAAAAAAACTATGAGATATCATCTCACCCCAGTCAGAATACCAAAATTTAACAGAACAGCAAGTAAAAAATGCTGGCGAGGCTGTGGAGAAACTGGAACGCTTATTCACTGTTGGTAAGAGTGTAAAATGGTGCAACCACTGTGGAAGGCAGTATGGTGCTTTCTTAAAAAGTTGCAAATAGAGATACCATTTGACCCAGCAATTCCACTACTGGGAATATACCCCAAATAAACCATAACCACCACCCAAGCAGATACATGCACACCCATGTTTATCACAGCTTTGTTCACAATAGCAAGAAGTTGGAAACAGTCTAAGTGCCCATCAACAAATGAATGGGTAGAGAAGCTGTGGTAAATTCACACAATGGAATACTATGCTGCATTGAAAAATGGCCAATAAAAATAGGAAAAGTGATCCACATTTTTAA
>NW_006399814.1:4096115-4106933 GCF_000299155.1 Elephantulus edwardii | reverse complement strand
ACTGTTGTAAAACAGGACTGACTTCGGGGTTGGGGAGAGACTGAGAAAGATGGGATAATAATGTATACTGCATTGAAGCAGATGAGGGAGAGAAAACTGTTTAAAAGGGATATGTGATTAGGTATTTTTGTCATGACAGGAGTCCAGAGCGAAGGCTGCATAGTGGAGTGGACCTGGGGGGGAGGGATTGTGAAACAATGAAAGAATTTTTCTTTTACTTTTCCAAGGGGGAGTGTACTAGGGGGGGAGGGTTGGACAGGGAGAAAAGTGGAACAATGAATGAATGGAAATCCAAAATCTCTGTAAATTGTCATTGAAATTAACAATAATTAAAAAAACCAACCAACAAAACACCAAACAAACTCAGGTGATGCATGGCACTCAGGTTACCACTGAGCAGTCCTTTTGAGTTCAAAGAGGCAGAAGGTTGATGGATGAATGCTTAGAGTCTGAAAGGCCTGGACTTGAACCCCTGATGGAATCTCTGGGCATGTGAGGCCTCCTGCTCCTTTCTCTCCTCCTGATCCACAGTTACCTATCTACCTGCTGGTGTTATCTGGGTCCCTGTAAATGAACATACTCAACACACTGATTCAAAGAGCTACTAGGGCTGCTTGGATGACACCTCTCCTCCTGGTCAGCCCTTGTGCTGACCGCTCCCAGCCTCACACCAGCCTGCGATGCTCTCCACTCCACTCTGCTGTCGACGCATCTGCCCGTTGACATTTGTTCTTTCCTGCACCTGAGAGGATGCTCCAGATGGCAGGGCTCTGGTGCAGCCCTCTGCCACTGTCCTGTAGCAAGTACAGGTGGAAACAGATCTTTGATGCAAGCACTCTATGGCCATGAGGCTCTGTCTGCATGCGAGAGGGACACAAAATAGCCAACCGCAATCACTAGTTCCAACTGCTAATTAGAGTCCTCCATCAAATGTAGTCTGAAGTGTGTGATATAAAAAGATAAAACCCCTCACTTTAAGCCTTGTGCCAGGCCAAGTGCTGAATCTCAGAGAGAGGAATAATCGCACAGCACAGAAAGTTCAAAAACAGAAGCTGCAAACTAAAACCATCCTCTAAGGGGACTATCCTTCCTTATAGAATGTGGTGCCGCGACACCCACAGACTCTGGGAAGGGCCGGGGAGGAGAGACGAGGGCACGCACACACGATTTCTCTTGCAAGTAGAAGCTGGGATCCAGGCACCACAGCTCTGGGGACATGCATGACTGATGCATGTTACCATTCTGTATGGCTGGGGTGGGTTTTCTTTTTGGCAATAATTCAAAGTTTAGTGACCCAAACATGAATTATCATCTTCTCTTGCCATTTTGTCACTTTAGGCATTAAGAAGACCTTGTCTACACTTCATGGCCCCAGGGGAGGCCACTTAATGGGCCTTACAGTGCAGGGCTCCAAAGGGTGTCCAGTTTCACAGCTGCCTGGAAGGTTGGCTAAGCTGTTGTTATGTGCTGTCAAGTAACCTGTGACTCACAGCAACCCTAAGTACCACAGCCCTAAACCCTGCTCTATCCTGTAAGAACCTTGTTTCTCTGACATACCTACTCCCACTATCCCAGTCACTGAATCAATCCATCTCATTGAGGGTTTTCCTCTCTTGTGCTGTCCCTCCACTCTCCCAAGCTTGATGTCCCTTGACATCCCTCTCCAATGACTAGTCTCTCCTTGCAGTATGCCCAAAGTATGTCAGACGAAGCTTCAGAATCTCTGCCTCCAAGGAGCTTTCTCTCTCTGTAGGATGAATCTGTTTGCTCTCCTAACAGTCCATGGTATACTTAATACTTTTCAGCAGCACCACAGCTCAAAGACATTAATTCTCCTTCTATCATTCCTAGTCATTATCCAGTTATCTGATGCATAGCAAGTGTGCAAAGACTATGGGCTTAATCATGCCCACCTTAGTCCCAAGATTGACATCATTGCTCTTCAGTACTTTGGAGAGGTTTCTGACAGCCAACTTTCCCAATATCTTTTCATCCGGCTGCTGGTACTAAGTGTGTGGATTTTGGAGCCAAACAAACTGAAGCTGTTAACAATCTCAATCTCTTCACCATCTATCATGATACTGCCAATTGGCCCAGTGGTGAGACTCTTTGCTTTCTTGAGGTTGAGCTTCAATTCATATTGAAGGCTGCAGACCTTGACCCTCTGCAGAAAGTGCTTAAGGTCCTCTTCAGTTTCAGCAAGCAGGGTTGTGTCATCTGCATAATGCAGATTGTTGATGAGTTTTCCTCCAATCCTGAGGCCACACTTCTCCTCATAGAGCCCCGCCTCCCGAATAATCTTTTCTACATATAGATTGAAAAGGTATGGAGATAGGACACATCCCTGGCATACGCCCTTCCCAATTCAGAACCATACAGTATTTTCTTGCTTTGTTCTGATGATTGCCTCCTGGTCCAAGTACACATTTCACATAAGCACAATCAAGTGTTACGAGAATCCCATTCTTCTCAAGAGTCAGCCACAGTTTGTTGTGATCCACACTGTTAAATGCCTTTGCATAGTCAATGAAACACAGATAGACATTCCTCTGGTATTCTCTGCTTTCAGCCAAGATCTATCTGACATTAGCTACAATATCCCTAGTGGCATGGCCTCTTTTAAATCCATCTTGCACATCTGACAGTTCTCTGTTGATGTGCTGTTTCAGTCATTTTTGGATAATCTTTAGCAGAATCTTGCTCTCGTGTGCTATCAATGATATTGTTCAATAATTTCTGCACTCTGTCGAGTCACCTTTCTTTGGAATGGGAACAAATGTAGATCTCTTCCAGTCAGTTGACTAGGTGATTGTTTTCCAGACTTCTTGGCACAACTTGGTGACCACATCCAGGGCAGCATCTGTTTGATGAAATATGTCAATTGGGATGCCATCAATTGCTGGGGCCTTGTTTTTTTGGCCAATTCTTTCAGAGCAGCTTGAACTTCTTCCTTCATCACCACCGGCTCTTGCTCATACGTTGTTTCATGAAATCCCTCTGTGTCCACCAATTCCTTTTGGTTCACTGACTTACATACTCTTTCCATCTTTTAATGCTTCCTGGATCATTTAATATTCTACCCAAAGCATCCTTAAGTGTTGTAACTTGAGGCTTGAATTTGTTCTTCAGTTCCTTGAGCATAGTAAATGCCAAGCAAATTTGTCCGCTTTCGTTTTTTGATTGCAGCTCTTTGCACATTTCATTATAATAATTTACTTTGTCTTCCCGCACTGCCCTCTGGAATCTTCTGTTCAACTCCTCAGTATCTTGATTTCTTATCATATGACCTTTGCTTTGGCTTCTTAGTGCTCTAATGCAATATTTAGAGTTTCTTCTGACATCCATCTTGGTCTTTCCTTCCTCCTCTATCTTTGTAATGACCTTTTGAATTCTTCTGAGATCATATTCTTTCTATCCTCCTACAGCTCACCTGGTCTTTGCTCATTAGTGTTCAAGGTCTCAAACCTGTTCCTGAGATGGTTTTGAAATTCAGGTGGGATAGACTCAAGGTCAAATTTTGGTTCCTGTGAACTTGATTTAATTTTCCTTAGCTTCACCTTGCATAAGAATAGTTGGTAGTCTGTTCCACAATCAGAACCTGGTCTAGTTTTTACATAGGATATTGAGCTTCTCTGGTGATTCTTTCCACAGATGTAATCTATCTGATTCCTGTGCATACTATCACACGTTAAGGTCCTGGTTGCTGGTACCAAATCCATGTATATAGCCTGTGTTCATGTTTCTTATAAAATGTATTTGCAATGAATAAAGCAGATTGTACAAAATTCTATCATTCTTTCTCCAGCTTAATTTCTGTCACCAAGTCCATGTTTTCCAACTGCTGATCCTTCTTCTCTATCCCCAATATTTACATTCCAGTCACCCATTATTATTAATGCATCTTGACTGCCTGTTCGATAAATATCTGACTACAAAAGCTGGTAGAAATCTTCTATTTCCTCTTCTTTGACTCTGGTTGTTGGTACAGATATTTGAATGATGGTAGTATTCACTGGACTTCCTTGTATGCATATGGATATCATCCTTTCACTCACAAAAGTGGACAAAAATGCAGATATGGAAATTACTTTTTTAACTATGAAAGTAAGCCCACTTTTCCTCACCTTTTCATCTCCAGCATAGTAGATCATATGATGGCTTGACTCAAAATATCCCATGCCTGTCCATCTCATCTCGCCAATACCTATTATGTCAAATAATTTTCCTACATTCATGGTTCTCACATTTCATGTTCCAATCACTAGTGTCTGCTTACAACTGTTCCTCCTTTGTGTTTCCATACTTGAGGGCTCAGCCTCAATTGTCATATCTGCTAGTCTAAGTGTGCTGTGTTGTACACAGGGTTTTCAAAGGCCTGCTATTTTAGAAGTGGATTTCCAATGCTTCTTCATGTTGTTGTTGGCTTTAGGTGCTATCAAGTAGAGTATGACTCATAGTGACCTTATGAACAAAAGGTCTGAACTTAGTCCTGTCCTGTGCCATCCTCACACTTCCTGACATACAAGAGCCCACTGCAGCCGTCACTGTGTCAATCCACCTGATTGAGGGTCTTCCTCTCCTTTGTGGACCCTCTACCTTTTCCAATATCACGTCCCTCTCCAGGGAACAGCACCTCCTAGCAACATGTCCAAAGTATATGAGGTGAAGCCTCGTCATTCTTGCCTCCAAAGAGCACTCTGGCTGCACCCTCTCCAAGACATACCTGTTTGTTCTCTTGGTCGTCCATGGGCTGCTCAGCTCTCTTCTCCAACACCACAGCTTGAAAACATTTTTTTTCCTTCTGTCATCCTTATTCATTGTCCAGGTCTTGGATTCATAGCTAGTAATCAGAAAACAATGGCCTGAATCAGACACACTTTAGTCCTCAAACTGGCATGACTACTCCTCAATAATTTGTAAAGGTCCCTAACTGCAGATTTTCCCAGTGGAATGTGTCTCCTTTTTTCCTGGCTGCTGGTACCAAGCCTGTTAATTGTGGATCCAAGCAAGATGAAGCTGTTGAGTTTCAGTCTCCTCTCCATCCACCATGACACTGTCTATTGGTCCAGTGGTAAGAATCTTTTTTTCTTCTTATATTGAGACACAATCCATACTTACACAGAAAAGCATTTTATGGAAAAGAGCGGAGACTGTGGAACACAGGGCCCGCACATGGTTCTTGGTTTCCTGTAGCCTTTGTCACAGATAATCACAAACTGGGCATCTTGAGATAACGAGGTGTGTCGAGGATGGATTCCAGGTGCCAGCATGCGGACTCCTTCTGAGGACTCTGAGGGAGGATCTGTTTCTATCTCCCTTCCAGCTTCTGCTTTTGCTGCCAACACTTGTTCCTTGGCTTGTAGATGCAGCGCTCTGATCCCGGCTCCTGTTTGCACATAGAATCTCACCATGTGTGTCTCTTCTCTTATAAGGCCACCAGCATTAGTGATTAGGGAACACCTCAAAAATTTCATTTTAACTGATTACCACATGTACTTCAAGCACATGGCTAGGAGGGACCAGTTCCTGCAGAAGGACATCATGCTTGGAAGGGTGGTGGGCAGTGTAGGGGAGGAAGACCCTGAATGATGTGGATTGATACAGTAGCTGGGGTAATGAGGGTAGGTGTATCTGGGTCAGTGAGACTGGCTCAGGACAGGGCAGGCCTCCGACCTATTGTACATATGGTCGCTACGAGTCATAGGAGACTCGGTGATATACAACACAACATGTGTAAAATCCCTATTTATATATAAGACCTCGTTCTGTATATCTCAAATTAGGACTTCAGCATTTCTCTTGGGGGCCACAATCCAATCATCACAAAGGCTCAACACACTGCTAATGGATGGGTAGCCACAGGGTTAGTTTTGTGGGAACCTGACAAGCTGTTTCCTAAAGAGCCTGCACTCTTGTACATTGCCACTCTCAGCGGGGGAATCGGGTGTCTCTGCAGCCTCTCCGCATTTGGTGGCCTTCCTATTCTTTATTTAAACTTTAAGACTGTTGCTGTTGCTAGGTGCTGCTGAGTCAAGTACAACTCGTAGTGAGCCCATTAACAACAAATCTGAGGCCTGAGCCGTCCTCGTCATCTCTGACACACTTGAGCACAATTGCTGCGTTCACTGTGCAAATCCAGCTCATTAAGGATCTTCCTCTTCACTGACCCTCCACTTTTCCAAGCATGATATCCCTTTCCAAGGAATAGCCTTTCTAGCAATATGTGCAAAGTATGAGAAGCAAAACTTCACCATCTTTGCCTCCAAGAAGCACTCTGGCTACACCTTTTCCAAAACCTAATAAACACTCTTGATACTACCAGTCAGGATACCAAGAGATGTATTGCACTGGGAAAGTTCACTGGTAGGGACCTCTTCAAAATACTCAAGAGCAATGATGTTCGTTTGAATACTAAGGTGTGTCTGATTCAGGCCATGGTCTTTTCAGTCACTTACTATGCATCTGGGCCAGAAGGAAGGAGCATAGTGTTCTGAGCGCAGGAATCGTGTCAAGCTTTTGGAGTCTACTGCTTTTTGGCCATGTGTTTGGCATGCAGGTTTGCTCTGTCCCCGGGAGTGGGGCTAGCCAACCTGGGCCTAGGGTTTGAACCAGGAGGCAGCCTTAAGCCCAAAGGGCCCTAGGGCCTATGGACCTCAGGCCAGGTTCAAATTGTTTTCCTGTCAAACATTCTTCTAGGTGGTACAGCACTGGTCTGTGCGTTGCTGTACAGAGGTAACTCGTGGTTGCTGTGATGCTGAAGACTGTGACACTGATGAGCCAGTCGTGGTAATGGGCACCCATGGTGGACAGTGTTGGCTGGAGCTTCCCGACTAAATCAAGCCTGGAAGCAGGAGTGGCATCCACTTCCGAAATGGCTTGCCTCCGGAAACTCTATGTAGGAACAGTGCTGAGGCCGTTCATTCATAGGGTCGCTATGAGTCGTCTACGACTCGACGGCATCAAACAACAACAACAACTATGCATCTGAGAGCTGGACAATGAACACTTCCTTGTTTACAGAGAAGGCTGCTCGTCTTTCTCCAGTGGAGAGGCTGGTGAGTTCCCTGGTTAAAGCAGTGTTTTGTAACTGCCTCACCAGGGCTGCTGGGGACAGGGCAGCAGTTACACTGGTTGTTAGTGGCCATCATAGTGGCCCCAGCACAGCAGAAGTCAACCTCTTCGCCTAACCCTCCACTTCCACATACTCTGCTATATTTAAACCCACTAATGCATTCATTGAGGATCTCTGGGGGGCTGCCGGGTAAGGGGTTCCACTCCAAATCCTAAGGTAAGTGCTTTAATCCCCCAGCCGCTCCAAGGGAGAAAGATGAGTGATTTTCCCCTGTACAATTTGCAGTCTCTGAAAACCCCTTGGAGGTCAGCTATGAGCACAGCTACCTTGGCGGCAATAAGAGAAAGAGAGCGAGACATCTGCTGTGTCAATCCGCCCTGTGAATGTCCACCTCATTTTCACCAGCCTTCACTTTACCAAGCATGATGTCCTGTCCCAGGGCTCCCCCTGGATAACCAGTGCAACGTTTGCCAAAAGAACACTTGACATGCTCGCTCTGAGAAGCATTTTGCTCTTCTTCCTTTGACACAGATCTGATGATTATTGTGGCTGCCCTTTCAGGACATTATGGAGTGAACTCTGACGTGGACATTATTAATATGCTCCCCCATTCTACTTACGTCATGAAGTGCCAAACGATCACACGAATGTGCCTTGGAGGGAGGACAGCCAGAGTGCTCCGCATTGACAGAGGGTAAGACTCTGCCTCCCGTACCACCAGCAAGGAATTAGTGTGGGATGGTGCCTGCACAAGGTGGCATGCTCAGAAAAGTGGTGATTTGGTGAGGGAGAGAGGACCCTCAGTGCGATGGACTGACACAGTGACTGTCACCATGGCCTTGAGAAGGGCCAAGGTTGTGAGGATGCTGTGGGGCAGGGCAAAGTTTCTCTCTATTGCACGTAGGATCTCCGTGAGTCGGAGCAGACTGGAGGGCACCCAGCCCCGTGCAAGCTGCCAGAAGATGGCGATGGGTTGGGAATTGCATTTCCCTAAAAGCTCCTACCTCTCCATCACATGTCAGAACAGCTCGTGTTTTCCAGGATGAACTCGGCCTGATTTGGGGGTGTTAGTCTTTTTGCATCGTGTTAGGTTGACTTGGATGTGTTGGAAATTCTTTTTTAAATTAATGGCATTGCTTTGTAGCGTTTTTGTTTGTCATCATGCATTGGCTTCACTGTCAGAGAAATGTGAGCCTCAACATGGTGTTGGAGGCATTCTTTTTCCCTTGCTTTCTAAAAGGAATTACGTAAAATTCATCCATTTCTCCCTTAGTGGTTCAGTTCACCACTAATAAGAATTTCATCTACAGGTTTATTTTCTAAAGGGATTTAATTAGGAATGCAATTACTTTAATAGTCATTAGATGATTCTGATTATCTTTTTCATATTGGATGCATTCAGACAGTTTGTGGTTTACAAAGAAGCGGTCAATTCTACCGAAGTTGTTGGATTTAATGTGTAAGTTTCTTCGCAGCGCCTTCCATGAGCGTTTGGGGGTCTGAGCTCGGCCGTGCTGCCCTGTGCTCTCTGTCGTCATGAGTCATCTATGTCTCCTCTGTCTCTTGTCCATCTCGCTGTAGGTTCCCCCCTTTATTGTTGTCCTCAAATTCATTTGGTTTTCTTTGATTATACCTATGATATTTATGTTTTATTTGTAATTAATTCATATTTTTTTCTTCTATTAACTCCAGATTTATCTCAGTTTTCTTTTCATAATTATGAAAGAGAAAATTCCCATTATTGAAACTTTTCTAATGAAAGTATATAATATTAGAAATTTACCATAGGCGTCACACA
Organism: Elephantulus edwardii; assembly: GCF_000299155.1. Lineage (NCBI taxonomy): Eukaryota > Metazoa > Chordata > Mammalia > Macroscelidea > Macroscelididae > Elephantulus > Elephantulus edwardii. The sequence goes on along the minus strand of NW_006399814.1, from coordinate 4,098,063 downwards.
AGCTTCTCCCTACACATTTTGATAATATTCGTTTTTACCCAGTTTCTATTTCATCTCTGATCCATGATTTATTTAGTGCTATTGTTGTGTATTGTGGAGATGGAACTAAACCATAGCTGACACTCTAGTGGGTTTTCCGAGGCAGTGAATTGCACCAGAGGAAGTTCCCCATCTCTCCGGTAGAGCAGCTGGTGGGTTCAGATGCCTTCGGTTGCACAGTGCGGCTCCTGACACTAAGCCACCACACCACCCTTAGTTACCACTGTTAGTGTTGTTTTTGTTGATTGCTGTCGAGTTGAGCACAACTAACAGTGACCTCATGAACAAAAGGCCTGAAGGCCCTCTATAACTATTGACATTTATCAAAGTTCACAGAACATCCAGAGGCGTGTTGTTTAGGAAGTGGATGCTGTTCTTGCTGGGTTAATTTCTGATAATTTGGAGATTTTCCTGCTATCTCTCATCTACTCCTTTCTAGTATGTGTGCGTGTGTGTCTGTGTGTGTGTGTGTGAGAGAGAGAGAGAGATTTTGTGTGTGTGTGTGTGAGAGAGAGAGAAAGAGTGTGTGTGTGTGTGTATAAAAGAGAATATATTTTGGGCCATTACCATTTTTTTTGCGATGGGAAAGTCTGCTATTAGGGACCTCTTCAAAGTACTGAAGAGTAATGGTGTCACTCTGGAGACTAAGGTGCGTCTGATACAGGCCATGGTCTTCGCAATCACTTGTTATGCATCAGAGAGCTGGACAATGACTAGGAAGGCTAGAAGAATTGATGTCTTTGAGCTGTGGTGCTGGAGAAGGGTATTGAGGGTACCATGGACTGCTAGGGAAAAAACCAGATTCATCCTGGGAGGGTTAAACTGGGCTGCTTCTTGGAGGCAAGGATTCTGAGGCTTCGTCAGACATACTTTGGTCGTCTTGTAATGAGGGACCAGTCCTTGGAGAGGGACATCATGTTTGGAAGGGTGGAGGGACAGCACAGGAGGGGAAGGCCCTCTATGAGGTGGATTGATTCAGTGACTAGGGTAATCGGGAGGGGTGTATCAGAGACAGTGCGATTGGCACAGCACAGAGCAGAGTTTAGGGCTGTTGTACACAGGGTCGCTATGAGTCCCGAGTGACTCGATGGCACAAACAACAACCACCACCATTTTAAACAAATATAGCCCTCCACCAGTCAGTTAGCCAGGTGGTCGTCGTCCAGATTTCTTGGCACAATTTGGTGAGCACATCCAGGGCAGTGTCTGTTTGTTGAAATACGTCAATTGGTATGCCATCAACTCCTGGGGACATGGCTTTTGCTAATTCTTTCAGAGCAGCTTGAACTTCTTTCTTCCTTCATCACCACAGGCTATTGCTCATATGTTGTTTGATGAAACTCTTCTGTGTTCAAGTCCTTTTGGTACAATGACTCTGTATACTCTTTCCATCTTCTTTTAATGTTTCTTAGATCATTTAATATTCTTCCCAAAGTATCCTTAAGTATTGCAACTCGAGGTTTGAATTTGTTCTTCAATTCCTTCAGCTTAAGAAATGCTGAGCAAGTTCAGCCCTTTTCATTTTTTTACTTCAACTCCTTGCATATTTCACTGTAATACTTTATCTTCCCACACTGCCCTCCAGAATCTTCTGTTCAACTACTGACTATCTTGATTTCTTCCCGTTGTTTTGGCTTCTCAGTGTTCCAGGGCAATATTTAGAGTTTCTTCCGACATCCATCTTGGTCTTTTCTTCCTCTTCTGTCTTTGTAATGACTTTTGCACTCTTCCTGGATGTTATTCTTGATATCCTCCCAAAGCTCATCCAGTTTTTGCTCATTAATGTCCAAGGCCTCAAACCTGTTCCTGAAATGGTTTTGAAATTCAGGTGGGATAGACTCAAGGTCAAATTTTGTTTCCTGTGGACTTGATTTCATTTTCCTCACCTTCAGCTTGAACTTGCATATGA
>NW_006399814.1:4091321-4092114 GCF_000299155.1 Elephantulus edwardii | reverse complement strand
AACAACAACAATAACCATTTTAAAAGATATTTTTAGTTTTATGACTGAGATATGGGCTATTTTGTGCCATATGCATTGAAAATAATGTGCACAGTTCTGTTACTTGGGAAAGTAGTAAAAAAAAAACCACAATTAGATTAAGTTAGTTGATAGTGTTGGTCTACTTTTCCACTTACTAACAAAGGAAGTATTGATCTGCTGTGTGTACTAAGAGAAGGAAACCACAGTGTCTAATTGTAACTGTGTCCACTCCTCATTGCAATGCTCCTCGGTTTTGTTTCACACATTGTAAACGTCTTTTGTTAGGTGCGTACACATTTATAATAGTTATGTCTCCTGGATTTCTCAATATTTGTATCATCGTATAATTTTATATATTTATATTCTAGTATCTTAATCTCTAGCAATTTCCTTTGCTGCAAGGCATTTTTAACTGGTGCTTAAATAGCCAATTTAGGGTTTTTGTTATTGATATTTGCTTGGAATATTTTTCTATTATTGACTTTTAATCTATTATATCATTATATACACACACACACATACACACTATATATGTTAGTCTATTACCACAAATATTTATCTTAATTCTAGTTTATATTGTGGTAAATGTTTGTGTAGCAAATCATTTGACTTTTCATCAGTCTTCACCTGGAAAATTTATTGTCATGCAAACATCGCCCTTACTTGTTCTCAAATTATACATTTATTCATGAAACTTAGCAGAAGTGCTTTGTCACCCAAGGACTGAGTCATATAATTAGACTGACTCTCTCACTCTTGCGTGCACTCGCGC
>NW_006399814.1:4078142-4089846 GCF_000299155.1 Elephantulus edwardii | reverse complement strand
ACATGCACATATATAGAGCACACAATACAGTAGCAATCTAAGAAAATCAAACTATACATGGCAAAGCATGCACCATGGCAGCCATTTGTACACATAAGGTCCAGGGAGTTGTGTACCCATTGTCGCATTCTTTCCTGAGTTGTGCCTCCACTGTTAACATTAAATAATTATCCCCTTTATTTCCTACCTAATCATTGAGTTGCTTTTGTTCTTTTGATCTGCGTAGACAGCACTTAAAAGAGCAAAATGCTCACGGTAGATATTCCTAACTGGTTAGTTTGGTTTTTGTTGTTAGGTGCCAATGAGACCAGCATGACTCACAGCGACTCTATCAAAAACAGACCTGAACCCCGTGTGCCCTGCAGCACCCGCACAATCTCTGACACACGTGAGCCCGCTGCTGCTGTCATTTGGTTGAGGGTTTCCCCTTCTTTTGTCAACCAAGGAATAGCCTCTCCTAGCAACGTGTCCAAAATATGTGAATGAAGTTTTGCCATCCGTCCCTCCAGGGAGTAGTCTGGCTGTAACTTCTGCAAGACGTACCTGCTTATTCTTAGGGCAGCCTATGAGATATTCCCATATACTCTTATCCAACACCCAGTTCAAAGACGTCAATTCTTCCTTGTCATTTATACTCAATTCTCAGCTCTCAGATGCACAGCAAGTAACCCAAAAGACCACGGCCTGAATCAGATACACCTTAGTCCTAAAAGTAACATCATTGCTCCTCAGTATTTTGGAGAAGTCTCTGACTGTACATTTTCCAAGTGTAATATGTCTCTTGATCTCCTGATTGCTGGTACTAAGGGTGTTGATTGTGAAAACAATTAACATGAAGTCATTGGCAGTTTCAATCTCTTCTCCATCTATCTCGATGTTCCCTATGCATGCAGTGGTGAGAATTTTTGTTTCCTTGACATTGAGTTACAATCTATATTGAAGGCTATATTCTTTGAGTTTTTGCTGCAAATGCATTGAGTCCTCCTCATCTTCAGCAAGCAAGGTTGTGTCATCTGCGTAACACAGGCATTGATGAGCCTTCTTCCAATTCTGATGCCACATTTTTCACATAATTCACCTCCTTTGATAATTTGCTCAGCATTTTTGTTGAATAGATATGGGAAAAGAATACAGCTGATGCACACTTTTCTTAATTTTAAACCATATTGTGTTCCCTTGCTCTGTTCACAAAACAGCCTATTGATCTAGGTACAGGTTTCACATGGGCACATAAGTGTTCTAGGAATTCCATTCTTCTCAATGTCAGCCATAATTTGTCATCATCTACACAGCTGAATGCATTTGCATAATCAGTAAAGCACAAATAGTCATTCTTCTGAGATTCTTTGTTCTCAGCCAGAATCCATCTGACATCAGCAATGATATCCTGGTGCCATGGTCTCTTCTAAATCCCCTGTGAATTTCTGACAGTCCTTTGTCTATAAACTGTTATGGCCATTTTTGGATGATTTTCAGCAGTATTTTGCTGAATATTTGCTAAGTAATATTAATGATATTATTTGATAATTTCCACATTCTGTTTCATCATCTTTTTTTTGTAATGGGAACAAATGTATCTCTTCCAGTCGTCAGTTGGCCCAACAGCCAAAGATTGGTGATTACATTCAAGGCTGCACCTGTCATTTGATGCATCTCAGTTGGTATCCCATCAATTCCTGGGGTCTTACTTTTAGCCAATGCCACCAGTGCCCATGTGGTACCTCCTGAAATATTTCAGTGTTGGCCAATTCTTTTTGGTACAAGTCATTCTGTGTACTCCCTCCATCATCTTTTGAAATTTCCTGAGTCCTTCAAGATTTTCCCCGTGACATCTCTAAGTATTGTGACTTGAGGCTGGAATTTTTTTTCTTTTTCATTCTCTCACCTTGAGAAATGCTGGGCTAGTGCTTCTCTTTTTCTTCTCCAATTCCAGCTCTCTGAACGGTCTGTTAGAATGCTTCATCTTATGTTCTAGAGCTGTGCTTTCAAGTCCTCTGTTCAGCTTTTTTACTTCAGCATTTCTTCCTTTTGCTCTGGCTTCTCATTGCTCTAGCGCAATTTCCAGCATTTCTTCTGACCACATTTTGAGTTGTGGTTTTTGGGTTTTATTCCCCCCCTTTCTCCTCTAACTTTGTAGTGACCTTCTGCTCTCATCTGGACGTCAATCATTAATGTTCGATGCTTCAAATTGATCCTTAAGATGATTTTTAAATTCAGGTGGCATAAAGTCAATGTATTTTGGTTCCTGTGGGCTTGTTTTCATTTTCTCAGCCTCAATTTGGACTTGCACATGAATAATTGATGGTGTGTTCCACAGTCTGACCTGGCCTGGTCTTCACTGCTGATATTGAGGTTCTCGTGTGATTCCTGCCACAGATGTAGTCAATCGAATTCCTATGCAATCCATCAGGGGAGGTCCATGTGTAAAGTTATTGTTTGTGGGGAGTTTTTTAAAAAGTATTTGCAATTAATAAATCATTGAATGTACAAAATCTGAACATTTTTTCCCCAGCCTCATTTCTGTCACCAGGACTGTATTTTCCAACTACCATTCTTACTTCATTGCTTCCACATTTTGCATTGCATGCTTGGTCAATTTCAAACTGCAAAACTTGGTAAAAACTTTACATTTCCTCCTCTTACTCTTTGCTGTTAGTGCCTAAATTTGAATAATAGTGATATTAACAAGTTTTCCTTGTATGCATGTGAATAATATCCTATCCCTCACAGCATTGTACTTCAGGATAACACTTAAAATTGTCTTTTTAATGATGAATGCAACACCATTCTTCTGTTTTTCATTCCTGGCAGAGTATACCATGTATTGTGTACTTCAAAGTGGCCAAAGCCAGTCCATCTCATCTCACTAACCCCTGGAATGTCATGTTTGTGTATACCATTTCATTTTTCACAACTTCTAATTGTCTAACATTCATACTTCATACATTGCACATTTCAAGTATTATAGGATATATGTAGCGATTTCTCCTCATTTTGATTGACATTCTGCCTGGACTCGACCTCTAATACTATAAGTATCCATGTTCCTCTATCATTCATAGGGTTTTCAGAGGCTTGCTACTTAAGAAGTGGATGGCAAATCCTGCTTCCTAGTCTGTTTCAATTTGGGAGTTCTACTTAAACTGTGGGTGACCCTTCTGGCATTTGACACACTGGTAGCACAACTTTCAGCATTACAACAGCTCACAAGTTACCCCAGTACAGCAAACTGACAGACAAGTGCTGTACGAATAAGTGTAACAATGACTAAGCAAGAATATAGATACTTGAATATAGCTACAAGGTGTTTAGCACCACACAGATAATCCCCCAGTACAACACACTGAGTGGTAAGTCTCCTGGTTTAGGAGGCTCCAAGTCCGAGTCCTAGGGACCAGCTCTAGGGAAAGGCTGGCCTCCTAGCTACTCCTCTTCTTGTTTTGGGAAACATTTCCCAAATAAGCTCTACAGTCAATGCCACAGCAGAATACCACTGGTTACTTTAGACTATCGCTTAATTTAAAGATGCCTAAGGGGAAATTTTTCCCTTTAGGACTGAATTACCACAGGGCAGCATTTTCAGAAATTTGTTCAGCTTCCCTGGCTCCAGAAAGTCTGAAGTCCACAAGAATTTTAAATTCTCTTGTGCATTGTCCTCCTTTCCATCAGGACTCTTTTATGCAATTTGTGAAGAACATGTCCAGGAATGGCAGAGGTGGAACACTCTGTTTATCTGATCTCAAGGCAAAGAAGGTATTGGTGGAAGCCCCTAGCCACACATTCTGCTTCTGGTCCCAACTCTCCTTCTACTATTGTTGTTTCAAGTGAATAGAAAACAGTTGTTGCATCTGAAATGGCTATTTGTTAGCTTTTAAGACTCCAGATACTCCATATTGAACAACTACAGAGATATGTTAGGGAATTAAGTCTGACTGACAGCAAGTCAAGTGGCCTTGTGGTAAGGAGTGGTGCTGATAACAAAAGGCACACAGTTTGAATCCATCAGCTGCTCCAAGGGAGAAAGATGGACAATCACCTCCCTTGCAATTTACAGTCTCTGAAAATCCAAGAGAGGGTCTCCTATGAGTCAGTTTCAACTTGATGGTACAACACACCATACCATAGCAATCCTCCAACAGATTTCTTAACCTGTAAATCTTAAAAGAGGATACTACACATCTTTCTCCTGTGGAGCAGCTGGTGAACTTGAACTGTCACTTTTTGATCTACAAAAAGGAGTAGCTCACATAATGAAATAGTATGCAGCACTGAAGATCAGTGGCATGGTTCAAAATCAAGAAGAGTGTACACCAGGGAGGTGTTCTCTCTCCATACCTTTTCAATTCATATGCAGAACAGTTTAACCAGGAGGCTGGGCTCTATGAGGAGATATGTGGCATCAGGATTGGAGGAAGTCTCATCAACAATCTGTGTTATGCAGATGACACAACCCTGCTTGTTGAAACTGAAGCACTTGCTGCGATTGTCAAGGACTTCAGCCTTCAATATGGATTGAAGCTCAACATCAAGCAAACAAAGAGTCTCATTACTGGGCCAATTGGCAGCATCATGATGCATGGTGAAGAGATTGAGATTGTTCATTGCTTTAGTTTACTTGGCTACACAATCAGCACTCTTGGTATCAGCAGATAAAAAATTGAAAGACATATTGCATTGGGAAAGTCTGCTGTCTGAGACCTCTTCAAAGTACTAAAAGCAATGATGTCAGTCTGGAGACTAAGGTGTGCCTGATGCAGACCCTGGTCTTTGCAATCACTTGTTATGCATCAGAGAGCTGAACAATGACTAGGAATAATAGAAGGAGAATTGACCCCTTTGAGCTGTGGTGCTGGAGACGAGTATTGAATATATCATGGACTGCTAAGAGAATGAACAGGTTCATCCTGGAGGGTTTAAATCAGGCTGCTCCTTGGAGGCAAGGATTCTGAAGCTTCTGTGACATCATTTGGACATGCTACAGAGAGGGACCAGTCCTTGGAGAGGGACACCAGGCTTGGGAGGGTGGAGGGACAGTACAAGAGAGGAAGATCTTTGATGAGATGGATAGATTCAGTGACTGGGGTTATGAGGGTAGGTGTGTCTAAGACAATGAGATTGGCACAGGTGAGAGCAAGGTTTAGGGCCATTGAACATAGGGTCACTATGAGTCACAGGCAACTTGATGGCACATAAGAACAATTTCAGTGAATACATTAAAAACGATATAACATGGGAGCAACTAGAGAATACTGTTCTGAATGAAATATCTCAATCTCTTGAGGAGAAATAATGTAGAAGATCTTATTTTAAAATATATAAATATAGGCTAATAAAAGATATACAAATCTAAAAAAAAATGTAAAGAAAAAGGAAGAAGAAGGCAGTAAATGGGATGGGGGAGATCACCAGGATAGCAGAGTTCTGCGCACAAATGGGGGTGCCAGTGAGGGATGGGAAAGATGCAACGGGGACCTGAAAAGACAGGGGAATAATAGGCATAGGTCAGTGGTCATTACTTTTATAAAACACAATGCATATAAATGATTGTGTGAAACACAATCTGAATGAAAGATTGTGTGAAAAACAATGTACATGGAAGAAATATACAATGTATACGAATTTTGCAAGCAAACCAATATAAACTTTAAAAATAGAAATAACTTTGTAGTCCCTAGTGAGATGCACTACAAAGCCAAGGACTCTGTATTTCTAATGGTTTAAATCCACCAGCAAACCCATGAGAGGAAAAATGGGCAATTACCTCCCATTATAATTTATAGCTTTGGAATCAGATAGAAAATCACTATGACATTAGAATCAACTCGATGGCAATGAAAACTAAAACATGTTATTAATCAGGCACACCTTAGTCTTTACGTTAATATCATTGCTCTTAAGTATTCAAGAGAGATCTCTAACAGCAAATTTTCCTGGTTTTCCTAGTGTGACTTAGTTCTTGATTTCTTGACTGCTAGTACCAAGGGTGCTTGCAGATCCAAGCCAGATGAAATCATTGACAGCTTCAATCTCTTCTTTGCCTTCCATGATGCCGTCTTTTGGCCTAGTGGTGAAGACTTGTTTTTTTGATGTTGAGAAATAGCTCAAATTGGATGTTGTATGGGTTTTGATCTCCTGTAACAAACGCTTCATGTTCTCTCCACACTTTCACTGAGCAGGACTGTGTCATGAGCAAAACACACAGAGGTCTCCCTGGCTCAGAGCCTAATGTCACATTCTTCTATTTTAAAAATCCACTTAGGGAAAAAAAACCCAAAAAAACCAAACCCACCCTCTTCTTTTAATGAGTATGCTAATAGAATTTATATATACTGTAAGGACTAACGTTTACATTTATGTCTACCATTTTATCGTTTGTTTTTCCAGTTGTCTGTTCTTTTACTGTTGTTTTTTCCAGTCTCATTTTGAGTATCTGAGTGTATTTTAGTGCCATATATTAAATTTTCTGTTATTTTTATTATATCTTGCTATTTATCTCTTTTTAGGGATGATTAAAATCTATCTCTCACTTTTCAGAGTTCACATAGAATTAATATTTCAGCATGAATTGGAATGCTGAACATTCACAGATAACGCAGCTTCTTTTGCTGCCAGCTTGTTTTCGTTATATTAGTATTTATTGCATCTATGTACCTCAAAATACACAACAATGATACTATATTGCTTTCATTTGTCAAACATGTTTTGAAGAATCCACAGAAAGGAAGAGTTCTTTGTTTTCCCAAATCATTTCCTATTTCTGTTGCTATTTCTTCATTCCTGCTGTTCTACGTTTCCATGTGGCATCATTTCCCTTCTGTCTAAAGAACTTCCTTTAGCAAAATTTTTTGGAGAAAGTATGCTGGCAATGGATTCTCTTAGTTTTCTTTGACTTGAGAATGACTTCATTTCACCTTATTCATGAAGGATGTGTTCACTGTATTTAAAATTCTCTGTTGACAGCTATTTTCTCTCAGCACTTTAAAAATATTTCACTTCCTTCTGTCTTCCATGATATATGATTAGAAATCGGCTGTAAATCAAATTGTTGTTACCCTCAAGTCATACATAAATTTTCTCTGGATAATATCAAAGTTTTTCTTTGTCTTTATGTTTCAGCAATTTTATTATAATGTATTTGGGTGTAGATGCTTTGGGTTATTTTTGTGGATTTAGCTAAACTTCTTAAATCTGTAGATTTATATCTTCTCCAAATTTGGAATATTCCAGTCATTACTACTTTACTTTTTTTGTTGTTGTTGCTAATACCCTGAACTCTCTTTTTAAAACTCTAATAGCGTGAACTGTGTATTTCAGTATTACCCGGCATGTCTCTGTGACTGCGTTTTTCAATCTCCCCTTCCCCCTTTTCACATTAGATAACTTTATTCATTCAATCCTTGGCCCTCTCTTTCTGCTACTCAGGCTAATTGGTGAGTGTTTCATTTACATTATTAAATTTTTCAGTCACAAAAGTACAACTTAGCTCTTTGTTTTCTGTCTCTTTGCTGAAACTTTCTTCTTTTCCATTGGTTTCCAGAGTATTTCTCTGTTACTTGTTTAAATGTATCTAGAGTGACTTCCGTATTGCCTTTCTTAGACATTTCTAAATCTGCTTTATATGGGATTTGTCATCTGTTGACTGCTTATTCCCTTGAAAGTTGAAAAAAAATGTGCTCTTTACATATTAAATTCTGATGTCACATTATCCTTCATAGACTCCAGCGTTTGAATTATTTGCTCAGCATGCAGGTTGAAAACAGTATTCAATGTAGCTTCCAAATTGGAGGAAGACTCATTAATAACATGTGTTATGCAGCTCATATGACCTTGCTTACAGAAAGTGAAGATGACTTAACGTACTTACTGCAGAAAGCCAACTACTACTACTACAATCTTCAATATGGATTACCCCTCAACATCAAGAAAACAGAAGTTCTCATCACTGGACCAAAAAGCAACACTGTGAGGAATGGAAAACAAAACAAAACAAAACAAAACAAAACCCACATCGTCTTATCAATGATTTCATTTACTTGGATCCACAATCAATTTCCGCAGTAGCAGCAGTTAAGAAATGAAAATAAATATTTCACTGGAGAAATCTGCTGTTTTTAACCCTTCCTCTAGACTCTTCAAAGTTCTAAAGAGCAAAAATGTCAACTGAAAGACTAAGTTGTGCCTGATGCAAGGCTTGGTATTTTTAAAAGCTTCCTATGTATCTGAGAGTGGGACAATGAATAAGGATGGCAGAAGGATTGATGCCTTTGCATTGTGGGGTTGGAAAAGAATATTGGTTATATCACGGACTGCCTAAAGAACTTGAAGGAAGTACAAACAGAGTGCCCCGTGGAGGTAAAGTTCTTGGGTATATTTTCAGGAGTAAACAGTCCTTGTAGAGAGACATCGTGCTAGGATAGGTAGAGAGGGTCATTGAAAGAGAGAGTGACTAGCACAATGAACTTGAACATGACAGAGATTGTGAAGATGGTGTAGACAGCCAAGGTTATTATCTATTGTTCATCAGGCCACTATGAACCTATGAACCTGGAGAAAGGATGAAAGTCACACACACACAAGTGTCGAGGACTTTCATTCATAGGATTGCTGAGTCGCCTACGACTGGACGGCACTGAACAACAACAACAACAACAACGGGACAGCTCAGGAGAGGAAGACCCTCTATGAGGTGAATTGATTCAGTGACTGAGGTAATGGGGGTAGGTGTGTCAGAGGCAGTGCGATTGGCACAGGATAGAACAGGATTTAGGGCTGTTGTACACAGGGTCGCTATGAGTCGCAGGTGATGTGATGGCACATAACAATAACAGCAACGTATACCAATAATACTTATGTTTTGTATATGTTGGTGTGACAGGGTCTTGATCAAATCGTAGCAATTGACCATGTCATGACATCAGGTTAAAGTGAGACTTTGTGGATTGTGGTTCACGAACCAGTTCTGTTCTGAAAAATTTTACAGAGCTAGTCAATCAACTCCACACAAAAAGTCTGATACTTGCAGAGATGTCTATTCTGTCCTTCAGTGCTCAAGATCTTTGGAAGCTGTTTAGGATACTATTTGTATCCTATACTGTACAAAATACATGCATGAATTCACACACAACATTCGTGTGCATTGTTTATGATCCATCAGCTCATTTATCTCCCAGTGTTACATACAATGTTACATGTATAATTTCTATTGTTATTGTTGGGTGCCATCAGTCGAGTACAACTTACAGCGACACTATGAACAACCTGTCTGAACCCTATGCTACCCCATGCCATCCTCACAATCTCTGACACAGTAAAGCCCATTGCTGTAGTCGTTGTGACAATCCATCTAGTCAGGATTCTTCCTTTTGCTGTGTCCATTATGATGTTCCTCTCCAAAGAAAAGCCTCTCTTATGACCTTTGAGATTGTTAACAGTTTTAGTTTATATGGCTCCACAGTCAACACTCTTGGTACCAGCAGTGAGAAAATCAAGAGACAAATTGCATTGGGAAATTCAGCTGTGAGGGGCCTCTCAAGAATACTGAAGAGTAATGACGTCAGGCTGGAGACTAAGGTGCGCCTGATCTGGGCTATAGTCTTTGTAATCACTTGCTATGCATCAGAGAGCTGGACAGTGACTAGAGATGATAGAAGGAAAATTGATGCCTTTGAACTGTGGTGCTGGAGAAGAGTGTTGAAGATACCATGGACTGCTAAAACAAACAGGTTTGTCCTGAAGAAGGTGAAGCCGGACAGCTCCTTGGAGTCAAGGATTCTGAAGCTTCTCTGACATAGTTTGGACATGTTGCAAGGAGGGACCAGTCCTTGGAGAGTGACATCATGCTTGGGAGGGTGGAGGGACAGTGCAGGAGAGGAAGACCCTCTATGAGGTGGATCGATTCAGTGGCAGTAGGTGTGTAGGAGACAGTGAGGTTGGCACAGGACAGAGCAGGGTTTAGGGCTCTTGTACATACGGTTGCTATGAGTCACAAGCAACTCAACACATAATAACACATAACAACACAGCACATAACAATAACAGGAGCTGTTTAAGATCTGCACTGTCAAAGTGTCTGAAGTATGATGCAACTCGCACACATCATCGCTGGAAGGCGTTCAGGATTCATCAGCATCTTCACAGGGCAGAGATGCATGCAGGAGCTTGTCTACAACCGCAGCGGTGTCTTTACTCTAAGTGCCTCATGGTTTTATTGATACATCCTAGCACCCGTCTTGTTCCTCGGGGAGGTACTACACTTATCCGCACTGTCTGATCAACTCCTGCATCTCGGTGCAAGCAGAACAGAAAGCACAGAGGAGAAAAGCAGTGACTTGCAGCCTCCCCCTCTCGAGACCACACACAGGCTTTCTTGGGAGGAGGAAATGATTCTCCTCCATCCATTTTGGTCCTGTGGGTTCCCATTGAAGCTGTTGTGCTTCGCCTGTGGGATCGATTGAGGGCTGAGACTTGGGAAAACAGAGACTGAAAGATAGGAGAGAAAACAAGCCGTTTGCTCAAGTTAAAGTCAGAGCTCCATCCTGGAGTTCTTTCCATCTGTACCCAGTGTCCTTGCTGAGTCTGGGCTGCGCTGAGTTCTCTGCACTTGTACTTGGTGTCCACTGAAGGGTGCAGGCTGCACTGAGCTTTCCGCACTTGTACTTGGTGTCCACTGAAGGGTGCAGGCTGCACTGAGCTTTCCGCACTTGTACTTGGTGTCCACTGAAGGGTCCAGGCTCCGCTGAGTTCTCCGCACTCGTACTTGGTGTCCACTGAAGAGTCCAGGCTCCGCTGAGTTCTTGCCATCTGCAGGCAGCGTCCGTGCTGGTCCAGACAGCATGGAGTTCAGACTGAGGGACACCGTGAAACCACAGTAAACTCACTGGCTGCAGTTGGTACCTTGAACCCTGGGCTTCAATTTTCCCCATATGTCTGCCGATGGTTTCTTTTTGTGGATCTGTAAGCTGCTGTTGCCTGCACTCTCCTTAGCTTCGATAGCTGCCTCCTGTGGGAAAGAAATTCTGGGAACTAGTGGCTAAGGAGTTCTGTCATCACCCCAAAGGCAGCTGGTTCAAGTCCACCTGCATGTCTGTGAGGAAAAGATTGACAGTGTCCTCCCATGTAGTTTACAGTGTCTGGGAACCCAGTAGAAGAGAGCAATGAGTAAGTTCCCAGTTGATAGCAATGAGAGTGATTGAGTCAGGGGGCAATATGAGGGACATGTCCATTCTTCCCTCTTAAATGGAACCAGAATTTGCAAAGCTTTTTTTATCTCTCTGTATTAAAGTGCTATGTGGGGAGGCTTGGGGGCCCAGCGGTTAGGAGTTGAGCTGCGAACCCAAAGGCCTGCTGTTTGATACCACCACCCGCTCTGCAGAGAAAGAGGAGCCTCCTCCATGTGATTTACCGCCTCTGAAAATGGCCAGAGTCACCTGTGAGCTGATAGACGATAATCTATGTGCTGTATGTGCATGGGCACACACGGGCACACACGGGCACACACAAGCACACACGGGCACACACATGCACACACGGGCACACACAAGCACACATGGGCACACACGGGTACACACAAGCACACACGGGCACACACAAGCACACACGGGCACACACGGGCACACACAAGCACACACAGGTACACACAGGCACACACGGGCACACACGAGCACACACAGGCACACACATGCACACACGGGCACACACGGGTACA
>NW_006399814.1:4037646-4077987 GCF_000299155.1 Elephantulus edwardii | reverse complement strand
CACACACAAGCACACACAGGCACACACGGGCACCCACGAACACACACCGGCACACACATGCACACACGGGCACACACGGGTACACACAAGCACACACGGGCACCCACGGGCACACACGAACACACACAGGCACACACATGCACACACGGGCACACACAGGCACACACGGGCACACACAAGCACACACAGGCACACACGAGCACACACGGGCACACACGAGCCCACACAGTTCCTAAATGGCCTACAGCAAGGAGCTACACTGACAACCTGAAGGCATGAAGTTCAAATCCACCAGCTGCTCCATGGGAGAGAGTTGGGAAATTCCCTCCTGTGTGATTTATTACCTCTGAAAACCTGCTGTCTAAGAGAGATGGAAATCAAACAACCATGAGATATCATCTCACCCCAGTCAGAATAGCAAAATTTGACAGAGCAGCAAACATCAAATGCTGGTGACTTTGTGGAGAAACTGGAACCTTTATTCACTGTTGGTGGGAGTGTAAAATGGTGCAACCACTGTGGAAGGTTGTATGGTACTTTCTCAAAAAGTTGCAAATAGAGATACCATTTGACCCAGCAATTCTACTACTGGGAATATACCCCAAAGAGACCATAACTGACATCCAAGCAGATATATGGACACCCATGTTTATCACAGCTCTGTTCTCAATAGCAAAGAGCTAGAAAGAATCCAGGTGCCCATCAACAAATGAATGGTTAGAGAATCTCTGGTATAGGCACATAATGGAATACTATGCAGCACTGAAAACAAGGAACTCATGAAATATTATACAAAGTGGATGACCCTAGAAGACATTATGCTGAGTGAAATATCTCAGTCACAAAAGGATAAATATTGCATAGGGCCACTATTGTAAAACAAGGCTGACATTGGGGTTGAGAGAAGAAAGAGAAGAAGGGAAGGAGTGATGTATACTGCATTGCAACAGATGAGAGAGAGAACTGTTTAAAAGGGATACGTGCTTAGGTATTATTGTAAGGACAGGAGTCTGGAGTGAAGGCTGCATAGTGGAGTGGACTTAGGGGGAAGGATTGCATAACAATCAAAGAGTTTTTCTTTACTATTTGAGGAGAAGAGTGAGTAAATTGGGGGGGGGAGGAAAGGGGTGGACAGGGAGAAAAGTGCAACAATGAATGACTGGAAACCCTAAGTCTCTGTAAATTTTCATTAAAATTGTTGTTGTTGTTATGTGCCATCGAGTCCTTTGCAACTCATAGCGACCCTATGTACAACAGCCCTAAACCCTGCTCTATCCTGTGCCAATTGCATTGCCTCTGACACACCCATCCCGATTACCCCGGTCACTGAACCAATCCACCTCATAGAGGGTCTTCCCCTCCTGTGCAGTCCCTCCACCCTACCAAGCATGATGTCCCTCTTCAAGGACCTGTCTCTCCTTACAACATGTCCAAAGTATGTCAGACGAAGCCCCAGAATCCTTGTGTCCAAGGAGTAGCCTGGTTTAACCTTCTCCAGGATGAATCTGTTTGTTTTCTTGGCAGTCCATGGTGCATTCAGTACTCTTCTCCAGCACCGCAGCTCAAAGGCATTAATTCTCCTTCTATCCTCCCTAGTCATTGTCCAAGCTCTGATGCATAACAAGTGATTCCAAAGACCATGGTCTGTATCAGGTGCACCTTAGTCTCCAGACACCGTTGCTCTTGAGTTCTTTAGAGAGGTCTCTAACAGCAGCATTTCCCATTGGAATATTTTTTTTTTTTTAATTTCCTGGCTGCTGGTGCCAAGAGTGTTGACCGTGGAGCCAAGCAAACTGAAGCTGTGAACAATCTCAATCTCTTTGCCATCCATCCTGATGCTGCCAATTGGTCCAGTGGTGAGAGTCTTTGTCTTCTTGACATTGAGCCTCAGTCCATACTGAAGGCTGCAGTCCTTGACCCTCTGCAGCAAATGCATGAGGTCCTCCTCAGTTTCAGCGAGCAGGGTTGTGTCATCTGCATAACGCAGATTGTTAATAGATCTTCCACCAATCCTGACGCCACACTTCTCATAGAGCCCAGCCTCTCGGATAATCTGCTCTGCATACAGGTTGAAAAGGTATGGAGACAGGATGCATCCCTGGCGCACACCCTTCCCAATTTTGAACCACGCAGCGTTGCCCTGCTCTGTTCTGACGACTGCCTCCTGGTCCAAGTATAGGTTTCTCATTAGCACGATTAAATGTTCTAGGATTCCCATTCTTCTCAGAGTCAGCCTCAGTTTGTTATGATCCACGCAGTCAAATGCCTTTGCATAATCAATGAAACACAGATAGACATTTCTCTGGTACTCCCTGCTTTCAGCCAAGATCCATCTAACATCAGCTACAATATCCCTAGTACCATGACCCCTTCTCAACTCAGCCTGGACTTCCGGCAGTTCTCTGCTGATGTGCTGTTCCAGTTGTTTTTGGATAAATTAATTTTTTAAAAAATTATAGAAAGAAAAAAAAACCCAGCTGGTGGGTCAGCTATGGTCAATTCTGACTCTACAATACTGAACAACAACTGTTAAAGATACCAGGATACTAGTATTCGGTGCAGTTCATCTCTGAGTGAATCCAGAGAGATGTCTTTACTCCTTTGGACAGGACTTGTGAATTCTGGAGACTCCCAGACACAAAATCATTTACGCCCAGTGTTAAAGCAAACCCAGATCCGCTGACTGGGAAGTGTCTGGCCAAATGCAGGCACTCCGCAATGCTCTGGACGGCCATCAGTTAGGAAGCTCTTTACTACAGCACGGAGCTGATGTGATCTGGGTCCACGGGTCTTATTTCTTTTTCAATTCGATTCACTAAACAAACTGAATAATAAAACAGTGTCACACTCGCCTTGAATCGGATGTTTTTGACGAGGCACTTTGATGTGCCTTCTCTCCATGTGTCAAGGCACACCTGGGCTGAGTGGTGCCTCCTAAGGACTGAGTGCTTAGCAGTCAGGTCAGAGAGGAGGAACGAGGACAGCGCATCACTGTGCAGAGGCCGCTTTGAAGCGGTGCCCAATCAAAGCCGCCCCTGCCTCTCCTGGCTCCAGCCTTTCATTTCCAGGGTGCTGCCTCTTCCTTGGGCGAATGGAGCGAGTTGAAAGGGGCTGTCGGGTGAAACCTGGCTTTTTCTTCCCAATCAGTTTACATCCTGTTCAGGTTACATGACAAGCTTTATAATTAAATTCCAGTGAGTCCTACCAGGTCGTGTGCACCTCAGACAGCTTCACCCAGATGTGTTTTCACACAAACAGTAGCAACACACTTGTAATACTAACGCCTCTTTGGATGAATGGCTGGTGTTTACAAAGGGAATCATCTCATCTTCTAATTTGTCCTTTTAGGCTAAATGAGTGAAATAAACTGAATTATGCTGCAGGATTTGTTTCATTCGTTTGCTTGTCAAATATTCACAGAACAACTAAACGGTCTTAGGCTTCTCATAGACACTGAGGCCCGCATGGAGGCGATGGAACTTTCACAGATAATAATATCTTAGATGGGCTCAAAGGTCAATTTCTCATTGTTTTTTTCTTTAAATCAACTTAATTTCTATGTGAGTCTTCACTCGTTGCTGACATAGAAATTTTTATCTTGCCAATCTGTCATCTTCAACTAAACTATGACCACAGATTCACATTAATTTATTTTTTAAACCAATGGCCTAACGGTAAGGAGCTGCATTGGCGTACTAAAGGCAGATGGTTTGAATTCATCAGATTCTCCACGGGAGAAGGATGGGCAATCTCTTCCTGGCAATTTCCTGCTTCTGAAAACTTGCTGGAGGGTCAGCAGTGAGTTGGTTCCAACCTGACGGTGCACAACTACAACAACAACTACAGCAACAATAACAGTGTTATCCAGGGCTACCAGTTACGTTCTAAGCCGTGGTGATGCCTCAGCCAGGAGTGGGAAGGCGGGTTGTTGAGACTGGAAGTGGAAAGCAACATCAAACTCCAGTCGGCTTCCTCTGCCCGCGGAGTGAGTCCAGTCTACTCGTGTTTGGTCAATAGCTTCTGTCGCTTTTTCTTGGACAGACTAAGAACACCAGTCCCACAGGATGTACAGAAGATGTGGTTCGCTTGGACAGACAACACCACCACTCCCACATAACGTCTGGAGCGCGTGGCCAGTGTTTGTCCACGAGCAGTGTCTTCTTCCTGTGAGCAGACGGTTCCTTTCCCTTTTCACGGCTCCTCACAAGGAAAACGCTTAGCTGATTCAGCCTCTAAGTTGAATTTCCAGGAGAACATCTCGCTCTCCAAGTCTTTGACTGGCACAGATGGTTTTTGCTTAACTCCTGCCCTCAGTGGCTGGGAGTTGAGCCCCTCGAGGGAAGGAAGGTGTGAAGGGTCTTCCTCTGTAAAGCTGTAAGCATGAAAACAGCTGGAGCCCTCTGCCTTGTAGCACGTGGGGGGTGAGCAGGGCCAAGAATTCATGTTTCTTCTGTTTTGTCTGCATCTTCCCATTTGAACGTCTCGTGCATGGCGGCGGCTGCAACGTGTGTCACAGACACATTTCCTTGTATGTTGTGGCTGCTGCACAGGCACAAGGAGCCCCTTTGATGTCCTGGGCTGTCCACAGAGCCCATTCAGCGTGTCTATCAGGATGTCCTGGGCCTGTCAGGAGGGGGGCATCTGAGGTGTCTATCAGGACGTCCTGGGCCGTCCACGGGGCCCGTCCGGGGTGTCTATCAGTATGTACTGGGCCCATCTGGGGTGTCTCAGCTGACCTGGTCGTGATCACTGTCTATGGCCTTGGCTGACCTGGTCGTGATCTCTGTCCATGGCCTCAGCTGACCTGGTCAGAGGGCGAGCCCCCCTGGGAGGGGTGGAGGAGATTTCCGAGCTCACTTCCTGTTGCAAGTTCTTAGGATTCAAAAACTGCTGAACATTAAAATTCAAACCAGCTCTTTTAGGGCTCAGGCTTGTGGTTTTTCAATTAATGTAATGTAGTGGTCTTCGTGACATTTGTCTTGGTCATTTCCATATTCCAGTATACATGCTTAAGTTTTCTTCTAGACCTAAAACTCAAATAGCTTCTCAAAACAAACAGCCCTGAGCCTGACAGGAGGGGCCGGCATGCTAACGTGGCTTGTTTGCTCCTTGTCATTTGTATCCAGGAGCTGTGAGAAAGAGACGCGCTGAGGCAGGAAGGGAAGAACCTGCATGTAGAAATAAAGGGAAGAGAGAGTCTGGAGATTTGAGGTGGGGAAAAAAAAGCTTTCAGCTTCCAAACAGCAGAAAGTAAGATTGAAAGGCTTTGCGTTTCCCATTCCCATTAAGGCTTTCAATTGAAGAAAGAAATTTATCCAGAGAGCAAAGAGCAGATCAAGGAGGCCATCTATTTGCCAAATACACTTTCTGTTTACCAGATCCTTACATGAACCCTCAACTCCCCTCACCTTTTCTCACTGCCTCAAGGAAAACACCATTATCAGACTGACAGAGAGAGACGGGCATGGAGGGAGAAAAAAAATGAGGACCTGGTGGCACAGCAGCTTAAGCTGTTGCATTGATGTTGTTATGCACCATCCAGTCCCTTGCGACTCATGGCCCCTATGTAAAATAGCTCTGAATCCTGCCCTGTCTTGAGCCAATCTCACTGTCTCTGACACAATTAACTCTGTTACTGATTACTGTGTCAATCCATCTCATCTGGGATCTTCCTCTCCTTCGCTGTCCCTCCACCTTTCCAAGCATGATGTCCTTCTCCAAGGACTGGTCCCTCCTGGCCACGTGCCCAAAGTATATCAGATGGAGCTTCAAAGTCCTTTTCTCAAAGGATCAGCCTGATTTCATCTTCTCCAGGACAGACCTATTTGTTCTCTGGAGGGTCCATGGTTTATTCAATACTCTTCTCGAGCACCACAACTCAAGTACATTGATTCTTCTTCTGTCATACTTAGTCATTCTTAGTCTGACTCTCTGATATATACCTAGTAATTGCAAGACCATGGCTTGGATCAGGTGCACCTTAGTCTCTAGACTGACATCATTGCTCATCAGTACTCTGGAGAGGGCCCTGACAGTAGACTTTCCCAGTACAATTTGTCTTTTAATTTTTTTGACTGCTAGTACCAAGAATGTTGATTGTGGAGCCAAGCAAGCTGATAATGTTAACAATTTCAATCTCTTCATCATCCATAATGATGCTGCCAATTGGCCCAGTGGTGAGAATCTTTGTTTTCTTGATATTGAGCTTCAATCCAAATTGAAGGCTGCAGTCCTTGACTTTCTGTAGCAAGCGCTTCAGGTCCTCCTCAGTTTCAGCAAGCAGGGTTGTGTCATCTGTGTAACATAGGTTGTTGATGAGTCTTGCTCCAATCCTGATGCTACATTCCTCCTCAAAAAAATACAGCCTCCTGAATGATCTGTTCCATATTTAGACTGAAAAGGTATGGAGACAGGATACATCCCTGATGTGCACTTTTTTCTGATTTTGAACTATGTAGTATTACCTTGCTCTGTTCTGACCACTGCTTTTTGGTCCAAGTATAGGTTTCGCATTAGCACGATTAAATGTTCTGGGAATCCCATTCTTCTCAGAGTCAGCCACAGTTTGTTATGAGCCACGCAGTCAAACGTCTTTGCATAATCAATGAAACACAGATAGGCATTTCTCTGCTTCTCTCTGCTTTCATCTAAGATCCATCTTACACTGGCTATCATGTCCCTCTTCTAACAGTCTCTTCTAAACGCCTTGCACATCTGGCAGTTCTCGGTCAATGTATTGTTCTAACTGGTTTTGGATAAACTTCAGCAGGATCTTGCTTGTGGGTGGTACTAGTGATAATATTTGATAATGTCCTCACTCTGTCAGATCACATTTTTTTTTACATTTAAAAAAAATTTTACAGTATATTCTTTGCATTTAATTTTTCCTCCATTCACTCATTGTTGCACATTTTCCTCCCTGCCCCTCAGTTTGCTTTTCTCTTTGAAAAGAAAAAAAAATTATTTCATTGTTATACAATCTCTCCCCCCAAGTCCACAGTCCACTTTACAATGTATTTCTTTCTTTGTAATCTTGTCATGAATAAAATACCTAATCCTATATTCCTTTTAAACAGTTCTCTCTCTCATCTGTTTGTTTCCATGCAGTATACATTATTTATCCTCTCTTTTCTTAGGTTCGCCCCAACCCCAATGTCAGTCCTGCTTTACAATAGTGGCACTATGCAGTATTTGTCCTTTTGTGACTTAGATATTTCACTAAGCATAATATCCTCCATGATCACCCATTTTTTATAATGTTTCATGAGTTCCTCGTTTTTCAGTGCAGCATAGTATTCCATTGTGTGAATACATCACAGCTTCTCTATCCATTCTTTTGTTGATGAGCACTTGGGTTGTTTCCAGCTCTTTGCTATTGAGATCACATTTTTTTTAAAATAAGAGTAAGTATGGTTCTCTTCCAGTCAGTTGACCAGGTAGTTGTCTTCTAGATTTCCTGGCACAACAGAGTGTCTGCAGCTGTTTGTTGAAATATGTCAATTCATATCCCATCAATTCCTAGGGCTTTCTTTCCCTCCAATTCCTTCAGAGGACTTTGAAGGATCAGAAGTTTGACTCCATCACCTTCACAGAGAGAACAAAAAGATGGGCTTTGCTTCCATAAAGGGAATAGCCTTGTGAGCAATGTAGGAGTCCCTAGGGTCATTGTGTTGAGATCTACTTAAAAGCAGGTTGTATCAACACAGGAAATAACAGATGCTAAATTTTTATAACAGGAAGGAGGAGAAACTGACTCTTTCTCAATGATATTCACTCCATGGGGTCTAGCATGGCTGGCCTGCCCTTTTTCAGAGACCCTGTCTTTCCACCCTGTTTTTCAGAGACCCAGGTGGGCAGCTGGCTTTCCTTCCCAGCAGATGGCTCTCAAGCCCTGCACCACCTGGACAGAGAAGATAAAGAAAAGCCCACTGGGTGTGTCTAAGGCTACAGGGAGCGGCCCAGAAGGCATCCACTCAGTCTCCTGAGGGGAAAGACCAGTCACGTGGTCAGACCTGCCTGCAAGAAGACTCGACAAGTACAGTCATGAGAACAAACAGAGCAGGGTTAAGGAAAAGGAAACATCCTGAGCCCTAGAGAACGGATGGGTCCTCCCAAATTATTGAGGAATACTGAATGTTTTTAGTTCCCATTCCAAAGAAAGGTGACCCGACAGAGCAGAGTCTGGAAATGATAAAAACAATTTCATGGATATCACATGCAAGCAAGATTCTGCTGAATATGATCTAAAAATGACTGGAAGAGCCTGGGTTTAGAAGAGGCCATGGTACTAGGAATATTATAATGCTGATGTTAGATGGCTCTTGGCTGAAATCAGAGTACCAGAGGAATGCCTATATGTGTTTTACTGACTATGCAAAGGTATTTGACTGTGTGGACCGCAACAAACCATGCTTGAGGAGAATAGGAATCCCAGAACACTTGATTGTGCTTATGCAAAATCTATACTTGGACCAGGAGGCAGTAATCAGAGTAGAGCGAGGAGACATTGCATGGTTCAAAATTGGAGAAGGTGCAAGCCAAGGATGTGTTCTATCTCCATACCTTTTCAATCTATATGCAAAACAGATCACCCAGAAGTTGGGGTCTATGAGGAGGAATGTGGCATCAGGATTAGAGGAAGATTCATCAACAACCTGCCTTATGCAGATGAAACAACCTTGTTTGCTGAAACTGAGGAGGGCCTGAAGCTTTTGTTGCAGACGGTCAAGGACTGCAGCCTTCCATATGGATTGAAGCTCAACAACAAGAAATATAAAGAAAAACCAAAAGTGACTGGGGCAGGGAGTTAGAGGGGGTAAAATGTGTAACAATGGATGAATGAAAATCTAACTTCTCAGTAAATGTTCATGAAAATCACAATTGAAATAAAATTTTATTGGGGAAAAACCAAAACAAACCATCAAGAAAACAAAGATTCTCACCACTGGGTCAATTAGCAACATCATGATAGACAATGAAAAGTTTAAGATTATTCACAGCTTCAGTTTCCTTAGCTCCACAATCACCACTCTTGGTACCAGCAGCCAAAAAATCATGACAAATTGTCTTGGGAAAGTGTACTGTCAGGGACCTCTCCAGAGTACTGAAAAGCTATAATGTCAGTCTGGAGACTAAGGTGCACCTGATCCAGGCCATAGTCTTCACAATTAATTGGTATGCATCAGAGAGCTGGACAATGACTAGGAATGATAGAAGAATTGATGCCTTTGAGCTGTGGTGCTGGAGAAGAATATTGAATATACCATGGACTGCTAGGAGAACAAACAGCTTTGTCCTACAGAGAGCGAAACCAGGCTGCTCATTGGAGGCAAGGATTCTGAGCTTTGCCTGACATACTTGGAGCATGTTTCAAGGAGGGACCAATCACTGGAGAGGGATATCATGCTTGGAAGGGTGGGGGGACAGCATAAGAGAGGAAGCCCCTCAACCAGATGAATAGATTCAGTGACTGGGGTAATGGGGAGAGGTGTGGCAGTGACAGTAAGTTTGGCATAGCGTGGAGCAGGGCTCAGAGCTGTTGTACATAGGGTTGTTATGAGTTGCAAGAGACTCGACGGCACATAACAACAAACTGCAGTGGTTTTCTTTTTAAGACTAAGGAGTATCTGATTCAGGCCATGGTCATTTTTCTTTCTTTTTTTTTTTTTTTTTTTGCCTTGAGCATTGTAATTTTATTTTTTTAATTTTTTCTATATTGGTTTGCATTGGTTTGTCCTTATGAGACTGAGTTAGTTCACGCAGCGTAATGCTCTCCAATCTCTTTCAAGTTGTGCAGTAATTTTTTAAATTGTCACTCCTGAGTGCTGTATGTGAATGTATCACAAACTCTCAATCCATTAGACTTGGTTGGACATTAAGGCTGTTTCCATGTTCTTGCAATTGTGAATAACACTGTCATGAACATTAGTGTACAAATGTGCATTTGTGTCTCAGTTCGAATTTCCACGGGATATTTTCCTAGAAGTGGAATCACTGGGTCATACGGAATTTATATGTTCAACTTTCTGAGAAAACACCAAACTGCCCTCCAGATTTGTAACCATTTTATAATCCCACCAACAGTGTGTCAAATTTCCAATCTTTTCACATCCTCTCCAATGCATCTAGCTGCTGTCCTGTTAAAGTTTGTCACTGCTAGTGGGGTTGAGATGGGACCTCATTGTGGTTCGGATACGCGTCTTTCTTATTGTCGATGATCTTGAACATTTCTTTATGTGTCTGTTGCAGGCCATGGTCTGGTCAATCACTTGCTTTGCTGCGGACAGCTGGACAGTGAATAAGGATGCAAGTAGAAGAATCAATGCCTTTGAGCGGCGGTGTTAGAGTACTGAATATCCCATGAAATGCCAAAACAACAAGCAGATCTAGCTGGGAGAAGGCGCAGCCACAGTGCTCCTTGGAGGCAAAGATGATAAAGCTTCATCTCACAGATGTTGTGTGTGTTGCTAGGAGAAGCTGTTCCTTGGAGAGGGACATCATGCTTGGGAAGATGGAAAGTGACAAAAGAGAGAAAGCCCCTCAACCAGATGGACTGCCACAGTGCCTGCAGCAATGGGCTCAAGTGTGCGACTGTGAGGACGGCGCAGGACGGGACAGGCTTCCGAGCTCTTGTTCACGGGGTCGCTGAGCCATACTTGTCTTGACGGGACCTAACAACAGAATAAAGGAAAACCTTAAATGGTTTTTGCTGTTGTGTCGTTGAGTTTCAAGGGGCCCATAGTTGGCCTTCCAACAGGTTTTCAGAGGCAGTAAACCCCATAAGAAAAGACTGCCCAGCTTTCTCCTGCAGAACAGCTGTTGGATTCAAACTGTGAACCTTTGAATTGGCAGCTCAATCCCTTACCATTAAGGCACCAGTTGTGTTGTTGTCGCTACGTACCATCAGGTCAACTCATAGCGACTTTATGAACAGCCAGTGTGAATCGTGCCCTATCTCTGAATCACTCAAACCCATAGCTGAAGTCACTACGTCAATCCTTCTGAAGGTCCACGGTCCGGAGGAGACTCAATCACCAGCTGGTCACGACAAGGCTGCTACTGGGCAGTCCATGCCCATCTCAGGTTTCCCCTCAGTCACAATCAAGGATAAATACAATGAGGTGACCTCAATAAACTTCTAAAGGGAAGAAAGGCATTTCCCCTTCCCACCTGAAGACAAGGAACAGCCATTCTCACACGTAAGAACAGAGGCAGCACCAATCAGCCCTTCTTAAAGAACACACGGGAACCCATCCCACAGAGAGGTGAGTCTAAGAAGCATGAACAGAGAAGCCTGGTTCAAAGGAGGTGCTGAGCACGGAAACTACTAAATAGTAAAGGAAATCTGAGTAACTGGAACATGGCAGTTGGGTTGCAACGAGGAGGCCAAGCTATGGATACAAACAACAGAAAAAGTAGTATCACTCCAGACGTAGGAGAGTGTGTGAATGTGCCAGGGCGTCTCTTTGCAGGGAGAAAGTCAATTACCACCTTATACATCTCACACACGCTTCCAAATACACAGTGATTGTCTGCAACAACGATGTCAAACAGCACAATTCAGAACTCTTTCCGACAAATGGTGCTGGGGTCAATTGGCTGTCCTCATGCAGAAAAGAGAATTAAACATTTCAGTCAACACACACGTTGACTAAACCAAACACAGGTGCAAAAGGAAGCACCAGGAAGCCTGTCCCGCTCGTCTCTGAAGACAGCGTGTGAACGCCATTGACAATCAACTCTCAGAAACAGCGCCAAAGTCAGAAGTGAAAAAGAAACACCAAAGATGAACTAAATAGATCTCAAGGTTTTAAAAGTTGTGCTGCAAATGTTACCATCAAGAACATAGAAAACCTCATAGAAATCAGAGAAAACTTGGAATTAAGAGGGTTACTTAATAGCAAGAATGTTGAGACTTTGCCTCATAAACTCTGGGTGTGTTATCAGGAGGGACCATGAGAAACAAGACGGGCAAGAGTAAGTGCTACTGAAGACGGAGCCATCACATTTCTCAGGCGTTGCTTATGGAAATGAAAAACAGTGCAGCAACCTAGGAGAAGCTCTGTGACTGTTCCTTGTAATGTTGGCCATAGATCTGCCAATCCAACCGTACTCCCTGCCACCCAGTCTGTTCTCACACATATCCACCTTCTTTGAGGTTTTCAAGGCTGTAAGTTTATGAAGCACAATAATAGCTTTCCAACATACCATATAACTGGGTAAGTCTAGACAGCGTTATTCTGAGTGAAATATCTCAGTCACACAGGGACAAATATTGCATAAAGGCACTATTGTGAAAATAGAATAATTGAGCAAGTTACATATAAACATTCAAAAGGAGAGAAGGAGAGACAGAAAATGGGGAAGGAGGAAAACCAGTGGGTGGAGGAGGGGTGAAGTAATGGGACAGGTTCAGTGGGGACTTGAAAAGACATGGTGATAATAGGCATGTTGTTGTTGTTAAGTGCCGTTGAGTTGTAGGCGACTCATAGCGACCCTATGAACAAAAGACCTGAACAGTTGTATTGTAACATTCATCCTTTCTCCAGGTTCATAGTGTTTCCAGAGGCAAGCTATTTTGGAAGTGGATGCCATTCCTGCTTCCAAGCTTGTTTTAATCAGGAGCTACATCAAACACTGTTCACCATGGGTAACCATTATCACATTTGACACATTAGTGTCATAGTGTTCACCTTCACAGCAACCACAAGTTACCTCTGTACAGCAAGTGGACACACCAGGGCTATATAACCTAGAAGAATGACCAAAAACAATTTAAAACAGACGCCAGGGCCGTGGATTAAAGTCATCCACCTTTGGCTTGGTAGCATCACCTCCTGTCCACTAGGACAAGTAATAATAAAATACAATGACTGTATAAAGCACAAAGTTGTTGTTGTTGTTGTTGTTATGTGCCATTGAGTCACTTGCAACCCATAGCGACCCTATGTACAACAGCCCTAAACTCTGCTCTGTCCTGTGCCAATCGCACTGTCTCCGATCCACCCATCCCGATTACCCCAGTCACTGAATCAATCCACCTCATAGAGGGCCTTCCCCTCCTATGCTGTCCCTCCACCCTCCCAAGCATGATGTCCCTCTCCAAGGAGCAGTCTTTCCTTACAACATGTCCAAAGCATGTTAGGCGGAGCCTCAGAATCCTTGCTTCCAAGGAGCCGCCTGCTTTAACTCTCTCCAGGATGAATCTGTTTGTTTTATTAGCAGTCCATGGTACCCTCAATACTCTTCTCTAGCACCACAGCTCAAAGGCATCAATTCTCTTTCTATCTTCCTTAGTCATTGTCCAACTCTCTGATGCCCAACAGGTGATTGCAAAAACCATAGCCTGTATCAGCCGCACCTTAGTCTCCAGAGAGACACCATTGCTCTTGTCCAAAATATAATGTTTATGAATGACTGTATGCAAACCAATAAAAAAGAAAAAACAAAAAGAACAAACTCTGGCCACCCCAAAGGTACCTGGTTAGAATCCACCAGCCGTTCCTCAGGGAGTGATGGGCATTCTCCTCTCTTGCTATTTTCCTCTGAAAACTTGCTGAAGGGGCAGCTAAGAGTTGGCTTTGACTTGATGGCCCAGAAACACAACAACAAACCTTAAAGAGAAGAAACTCTTTCTTCTTTCTGCTGAGAGGAGGCTGGTGAGTTTGAAGCCTTGAGTTTTTGGTTAGCAGCCCTGGACGTCGTGTACGATGCTTCCAGGACTCCTTAGGCCTACAACACGGCCCTGGGTGTATAGCTGCCTGACAGGCGTGAATACAGGTGTCTATACAAGAACTTACACAGGAAGGTTCACGGCAACACACTTTAAAGACATTAAAAAGCAAACAACACAATTGCCCGTCAGTGGAGCATCCTTCAGCCCTAGAGTGGAGTTCTGATAATCACTACATCGTAGATGAACCTTGGGAACACGTTAGAGCAAATCACTAAGAATAAAAGAGTACAGCTGGGATTCCGTGTATCGAAAACATCAAGAAAGCGAATGTATAAAGACAGAAAGTAGATGTGTATTTCCCTAAAGCAAAGGGTCATGGAAAACAGACTGAACAGAGTATGTTTTTGTTTGTTTGTTTGTTTGTTACATGATATGAATTCTCTAAGCTCAGCCTGTGATAGGAGTTCGTGGATGCACTTAAACTACTGAACTGCATGCTTCAAATAACTAATTTCCATGGTACATGGGTTACATCTCAAAAAAGCTGCTATAAAGTGTACAGCTCCAAAATAATTGATTATTTTATAATTAAGGAGCAGAAAGAAGATTTCAAAGGGCTGCACAGGAAGACAAAGTAAAGTATTATAATTAATTGTGCAAAGAGCTGGAATCAGAAAATCAAAAAGGCAAATGCGCACAGCATTTCTTAAGCTGAAGGAACTAAGGAACAAAGTCAAGCCTTGAACTGCAATATTTAAGGATGCTTTGGATCGAATATTGAATGATCCAGGAAGCATTAAAAGAAGATGGAAAGAGTACACAGAGTCATTGTACCAAAATAAATTGGCAGACACAGAAGAGTTTCATGAAACAACATATGAGCAAGAGTCTGTGGTGATGAAGGAGGAAGTTCAAGCTTCTCTGAAAGAGTTGGCAAAAAAACAAAGGCCCAGGAATTGACATCATGTCAATTGACATATTCAACAAACACGCAGCTCTGGATGTGTTCACCAACTTGTGCCAAAATAAATCTGGAGGACAACTACCTGGCCAACTGACTGGAAAAGATCTTCATTTATTCCTATTGCAAAGAAAGGTGACCCAATTGAATGAGAAACTTATTGAAAAATATTATTAATATCACATGCTAGCAAGATTCTGCTGGAAATTATCCAAAAATGACTGGAACAGCACATCAACAGAGAACTGCCAGAAGTGCAGGCTGGATTTAGAAGACGCTGTGGCACTAGGTGTATTATAGCTGATCTTAGATGGATCTTGGTTGAAAGCAGAGAGTACCAGAAGAATGTCTATCCGTGTTTCATTGAATGTGCAACAGCATTTGACTGTGTGGATCACAACAAACTGTGGCTGACTCTGAGAAGAACGGGAATCCCAAAACACGTGATTGTGCATACTCAAAACCAATGCTTGGACCAGGAGGCGGTCATCAGTACTGAGCAAGAAAACACTGCATGGTTCAGAGTCTGGAACGGTGTAGTCAGGGATGTATTCTATCTCCATATTTTTTCAATCTTTATGCAGAAAAGATCATCCAGGAGGCTGAGCTCCATGAGGAGGAGTGTGGCATCAGGATTAGAGACAGACTCAGCGACAGTCTGAGTTATGCAGATGACACAACCCTGCTTGCTGAAACTGAGGAGGACCTGAAGCGCTTGCTGCAGAGGGTCAAGGACTGCAGCCTTCAGTATGGATTGAAGCTCAATGTCAAGAAGACCAAGATTCTCACCACTGGGCTGATTGGCAGCATCATGATGGACAATGACGAGATTGAGACTGTTGACAGCTTTAGTTTGCTTTGCCCCATAATCAACATTCTTAGTACCATCAGCTAGGACATTAAAAGATGAATTGCACTGGGACAGTCTGGTGTCAGGGACATCTACAAAGTTCTGAAGAGCAACAATGTTAGTCTGGAAACGAAGGTGCACCTTGATTAAAGCCATGGTCTTTGCACAATGATTAGGGATGATAGGAGAATTGATGCCTTTGAACTGTGTTCTTGGAGAAGAGCACTGAACATCCATGTGGTGCTGGAGAAGAGTGTTGAATATACCATGGGCTGCTAGGAGAACAAACAGGTTTGTCCTGGAGAAGGTGAAGCTGGAATGCTCCTTGGAGTCAAGGATTCTGAAGTTTTGTCTGACATATTTTGGTCATGTTGCAAGGAGAGACCAATCCTTGGAGAGGGACATCATGCTTGGGAGGGTGGAAGGACAGCCTAAGAGAGGAAGACCTTGATGAGATGGATTGATTCCATGACTAGGGTAATGGTGGTATGTGTGTCAGAAACAATGAGATTTGCACAAGATAAAGCAGGGTTTAGGGCTGTGGTACATAGGGTCACTATGAATCGCAAGTGACTCGATGGCACATAACAACAACAACGTTTGTCTGTAAAAAAATTCATATACTGTGTGTTTCTTTCATATACATTGCGTTTCAATTTTCTCTCGTTTACATAGTGTTTCATATTATTATTCTTATACATTGCATTTTATTAATCAATCACCTTTGATGTAGCCCACTGTTACTTCGTTTTATCAGGTCCCCATGGGATCTTTCCCAATTCCTTCACCCCCTTCCTCTGCCCACCAAACCCTGCTCCTCTGGGATTCCCCACCCCCTGCACCCTCACATTTAGGAATATTTTCCTAAAGTGTGCACATGTTTTGGGAAACAAAATGATTACGAAGAAATCTTCAATTACATTTTTATTCCATCACCTTATTATCTGGAAGCAGCCCTGATGAGGCAATGATTAAAATCACTGAGCCAATAATCAAAATTCGGGAGTTTAAACCCACTAGTTACTCCATGGGAGAAAAACAGGGCAGTTTGCTTTCCTGAAAGCAGGGCGGCCTGCAGACCAGGACTGGGACTGTCCAGAGACTCAGAAACAGGATGATGAGGGATTGGCCTGAAACAGGGCTGAGCCTTGATGAGGTGAGGGTTGGGGTTAGAAGGTGGGGAGAAAACTGCCAGTACCTGGTGAGGAGTGTGGGGTGCAGGGAACAAGAGGGAGCATGGGCCTTCTTTCCTGCTCTGTGGCTGGGGTCCCTGCTTCCACTACTCCTCCACATAAAGATTACAGCGTTGGGAACCACAGAGCAGTCTGATTCTGTCATCTAGAGTTGCCATGAGGCAAAATTAATTGGATGTCAGTGTTGTTTTTTGCAATCTTCTGTAAATGTATATGCAACATTTCATAATTTACCATATGCTTGGTAAAATGCTTGGTATGCTCTGTTTATTAATTCACACTCTTAACCATAAATAAGAAGGATAGGCTATTATCACCACACCCATTTTACAGGACAGAAGACTGAGTCTTGAGTAGGTGAGGGTGCTGGTCTCAGACTGCACAGCTAGTAATAAACGGGAATCTGAGTTGAAACAATTTTCCCAGGTCTGTGTTCCTAACCTGTACCCTCTATTTCTGCTCCAAATAAAATTATGTTCAGTTCTTTTATTGAAAGTTTCATAGGCTGGAGTCTATTTTTATTTTATGAGCCATTTTATCTAGCTTCTGTAAGTACCCGTCAGTGCGGCAGGATATCCATCCATCTGTGTATATGCACAGAGATAAGCCTGGAATAGCCGTTTCAAATAGGATCTGTGCTCCTTCCTCAGTTCTCAGAATTGTGGAGGCTTCACTTTTCCTTTGTCAGCTCTGAGCCACTTGACTTTCTTAGAAGACTATGTGTCCTGTCTGTGTTCGTGTGTCCTTCAAGTCCTCTGTGCTCTCAACAAGTAAAGTGTCACCTGCATACTGCAGGTTGTTAATGAGTCTTCCTTCAGTCCTAGTGTCTTGAAATGCCTTCATTTTGTCTGGCTTCTCAGATTATTTGTACCCACAGAGACAAAATTAGTGTGGTGAAAGGGCAGCACACACGTACCTATTTGTTATATGAGAGAAATAAACGCAAAGACAGAGATGTATGAGTTCCTATATGAATATTATGATATATTAGATATATACATATACATGTATGTATACACAATAGACATATATACATATACACATATATATACACATACACATACGTGTGCGTGCGTGTGTGTGTGTGTGTGTGTGTGTAAATATTTTCCGAAATGGCTTGCTTCTGGAAACTCCATGAACAGTACTCAGGTCTTCTGTTCATAGGGTCGCTATGAGTCATCTACAACTTGATGGCACCTAACAACATTAACGACGATGACATAGAAAGAGCTACACCGGCCTAGTGGGAAGAAAGTTATGCTGCCAAGCTCAAGGTGAGTGATTTTAATCTGCGGCCCTCAAGCATGGTTCAAATTGAGGTTTTTTGTGAAACATTCTTCTATGTGGTATAGCACTGGTTTGCACACTTGCTGTACAGAGGTAACTTGTGGTTGCTGTGATGACGAACACTGTGACACTGATGTGTCAAATGTGATAATGGTCACCCATGGTGGACAGTGTTTGGTGGAGCTCCCCGATTAAAACAAGCTTGGAAGCAGGAGTGGCATCCACTTCTGAAACGGCTTGCCTCCAGAAACTCTATGAACAGTGCTCAGGTCTTTTGTTCATAGGGTTGCTATCAGTCGTCTAAGACGCAACAGCACCTAACAATGACATGTGTGTGTATGTGTGTATGTATATATGCATATATATGTATATGTGTGTGTGTGTGTGTGTGTGTGTGTGTGTGTGTGTGTGTAATATGAATATTAGAGAAAGAGGAAAGGGGAGATAGAAGCAGAGTAAGAAAGGGAAGAAATCATTCAGAGACAGAGAAAGGAAAACAGTTACCTGATGCAAGATGATGTCGCTGTTGTGAGGTGTCATAAGGTTGGTTCTGACTCCGCCTGACACCGTAGACAGAGCAGAGCCCTGCGCAGTCCTCTGCGTTCCTGTATTCATCCCTCGACCTGAACACATGGTTTGAAGACACTGTACTGCTCCATCTCCACCGGGGGCTTCCTCTTTCTGGCTGCTGCCTGTCTTTCACTAAGCATGACGCCCGCCTCCAGGGCCTGGTTCCTCTTGATGAAATGTCCAAAGTAACATTAGAATCTTTCTATTCATGCTTCCCAGAAATTTTCAGACTGTCCTATTCTAAAGCAGATTCGCCCTTCTTCTCCAGCTCCGTGGTCATTCAATATTCTTAATTTACTTCATATTTCAGATGGATCCATTGGCAAAAGAATTTGGAAATTCTCAAACAAGATAATTGATATCACAGGTAAAGAAATTTTTATGAAGATAATTTAAAAAAACATTTCCAAAAGCACCTTAATAGCTTCCAGAAATTCAAGCTGGATTCAAAAGAGGACATAAAACTAGGATACAATTGTGGATGGGTTACTGATGGGGCTGAGTGCAGAGCACATATGGAAGATTTTCACCGCGTTTTAGTGACTGTGTGTAGGCATTTGACTGTGGAGGCTCTCACAAATTACGAGTAACGTTGAGAAGAACGAGAGTCCCAGATGGCCTGGTGTGCTCACACAGAGAACCTGTACGTGAAGCAAGCATTTGTTTGACTTTCTTAGAAGATGATGTCTTGTCTGTGTTCATGTAAAGAAGAAAATACTGCATGGTTTAAAATGGGGAAAATTGTGTGCGCTTCAGGTCTGTCTCCAATCTCCATCGCTGTTCTGAACTATCACCTAGCTCACGTGCATAAACCACTTGAAACAGGCAGGTGACAAAGCTCTGCTTGCCGAAAGGGAAGAAGTGCACATCCTGGTTGGGAAAAGCATGTGCTGTAGGGTTCAGTGGGAATCACGACATCAAGAAAACAAAAGTCCTGACAAGTGAGCCAGAAGACAACATCACGGTCAACGGAGCCAAGAATGACGTTTCTGAAGACTTCATTTTACCAGAACTGTAATCCAAAGTCATAGAAGCAACACTCAGGAAACCACAAGGTGTGCTGTTTGGGGAAAACAGGCTGCAAAAGACCTTCTTCAAAATGTAAAAATGCAGGTGCGTTTTGGGGACCACAGATGTGCTTTGAGGACTATGGTGCACTTCAAGCCACGTAATTTTTTCCAACATCTCAGATGCATGTGAAAGCTGGAAAATGAATAAATAATACAGAAAACAGGTAGATGGAGGGACAGAGAACCAGAGAGAGAAAAAAAAGATGCTAATTGGCAGTGGCAGTCCTCAGAACAGAGCAA
This sequence comes from Elephantulus edwardii, assembly GCF_000299155.1. Lineage (NCBI taxonomy): Eukaryota > Metazoa > Chordata > Mammalia > Macroscelidea > Macroscelididae > Elephantulus > Elephantulus edwardii. The sequence continues at coordinate 4,058,141 of NW_006399814.1, read as the reverse complement.
GGAAACACTGCATGATTCAAACTTGGGAAGGGCAGACGCCAGGGATGTGTCCTATCTCTATACCTTTTCAACCTGTATGCAGCGCAGATTACCCAGGAGGCTGGGCTCTATGAGGAGAAATGTGGGGTCAAGATTGGTGGACAATTTATCAACAATCTGTGTTATGCAGATGACACAACCCTGCTTGCTGAAACTGAGGAGGACCTGAAGTGCTTGCTGCAGAGGGTCAAGGACTGCAGTCTCCAATATGGATTGAGGCTCAATGTCAAGAAGACAAAGACTCTCACCACTGGACCAATTGGCAGCATCAGGATGGATGGTGAAGAGATTGAGATTGTTCACAGCTTTAGTTTGCTTGGGTCCATAGTCAACACTCTCGGCACCAGTAGCCAGGAAATTAAAAGACGTATTGCCATGGGAAAGTCTGCTATTAGGGACCTCTCCAAAGTACTGAAGAGCAATGGTGTCTCTCTGGAGACTAAGATGCATCTGATACATCAGTTTGTTTTCTTGGCAGTCCATGGTATTCTCAATACTCTTCTCCAGCACCACAGCTCAAAGGCATCAATTCTCCTTATATCCTCCTTGGTTATTGTCCAACTCTCTGATGCATAACAAGTGATTGCGAAGACCATGGCCTATATCAGATACAGGCCCTGGTCATGGTCTACGTCGGTATCAGTTACAAAACTATAGTTCTTTTTCTTCAGCCTGCAAAACTAGTTGCTTAGCCTGTCTCCCGTCTTTAGTCATGTAGAGTAGTTTGATCTGTCTGTTTACCAGAAGAGTAAATGCATCTATCCCAGATGCTGGTGAGGCTGGTTCTCCAGTCATATGTCAACTATGTCTTAATCCCCCTGTTTATCAGGAGGAGAACTGGGGCCTTCCTGAGTTACTGATACATAGATGGGGACTGTCCTTTTCAGACGTAGAAATGACCTTTCTTCCTGACAAAAGTGCACTGTTAAATGAGCTGGAGTTTCACCCTAGTATATAAGGCCATGACCACTCCCAGACGGGGAGGCAGTCTTTGAGGCCAGGACCCACTGTCCTCCACAGATCTGTAATAAAGTGCATTTATGGATATTGCATTCCATTTGTCTTATTGCTGACTGACTATGGAAAGAACTCTTTGCGTTCAGTAACAGGAGTGTCAGAGACAGTGCGATTGTCACAGGAGAGAGCAGAGTTTAGGGCTGTTGTACTTAGGGTCCCTATGAGCTGGAAGCAACTCGACGGCACATAACAACAACAACAACCACCATTGGCAGTGGAGAATGGACAGGGACCCGCTGCAGAGAAGTTGATTCTGACTGAGGTCAATGCTACAGACCGAGTAGAATGCCCCCAGAGAGTTTCCAGGGCTGGGCATCTTTACAGAGGTATAAACCTCCACAAAACAGCAGACAGGTTCCAACCCACACTTTCTGCTCAGCAGACAGGTGACTAACTGCTGTGCTACACAGGTTCCTGGGAGAGACAGACAGCTGGACACAGAGAGATCAGTAAATAGACACAGAGGCAGAGAGAGAAAAATAGATACTAGATGGACAGATGGCTAAACAGACAGATGAAGAGATCTATAGGTCACAGTTGGATTATTGACAGGTAAAAAGGGACGAAAGAGGAAGGGATGGTGTAACCCCAACCCGAGTCTCAATTATTAATTGGCTTGGTAATCAGATGCCTCCAGAGCCCAGACATGGTCCTAATGCAGAGGCCTGTTCGTCAGTGAGTGAGGACCATGGTAGGTGGATGTCACCCAGGCCAAGAGCCACTTGAAGCCCCTTCTGGGGCCTCAAAGCCTCAGGTCCCCCAGGGGTGGAGCACCAAGGGCTGAGTTGCCTGTAGGCCTCACAGCGTTTATCTGGCTTTCAGAGGACTGTCACAGTCACAAGTGTGTGTGACAGCGTACTCTCAGTTGCTAATCTGTGTTTATCTCTCAGGCTTTGTTTTCTAATGACTCCTTAATTAGTACTTTGTTTCTGAACCACCCCAGGCTCTTCATTTGCTCCCCATCCTTGATGACTTCATAGTCTCCTTCCCTTCTTGACATTCCATCAGAGCAGTTCCTTTTGTGATTGTGTCGAATTAGATCTGTCTCTTTGCTTTATGAAGCCACCAACTCCCTCCTAGGGCCCTAGTCTTCCCATCACTGCCGCCATCTATTTATTACTGATTTATTCATCCATCCAGTCATTCGTTTTCATTACTCCCAGGTAAAGTATGAGGCAACCATGGCTCCAGGGACTGAGGTACAGAGCGCCCAGGACCATGTCCACTTCCAGCTGGTCTCCCTTCTGCAAAGACTGCTGTGACCTGCGAAGATGCTGAAGATTCAGTAAAACAAGCACAGCCCACAGGCTCCCTTCTTCTCAAGCGCTATGTCGTCTTGGAGGTCGGGGTGCTTCCAAGGGCTCTAGTTATCTAGTGCTGCTGTAACAGAAACACCACAGGCAGACGACTTTCACAAACACACCTATCTGCTCACATTCTGTAAGGCTGTGAGTCTAAATTCAGGATGTCAGCTCTAGGGAAGGACTTCAGGGTCTCAATGAAGGCAAAGCCCTGTTTCCTTCAGCCTCAACAGCCAGGCATTCCACGGAGACCGTAGCTTGGTAGGTTGGACTAGGCTTCCGTGGGGACAAAGAGCTTCCTAGCCCAGGGCCCTGACTGGCAAGGACACAGTCCACACCTGATAATTATGTCTTCATGGTACTGACAGGGAATGGCCAAGGACACGCTGACAAAGGAGATCAATCAGAACTGGTTTTGACAAAGACTGTGGCAATAGAATAATAGAAACCGACACTCAAGGAATGGGGCTCTATGACAATCAAAACAGACTCTCAAGGAAGGTGGCCAACAACAGACTCAAGGACAAGATAAGAGATGGCAAAGTCACCATAGTCCATGAGAAGAAATGCACTAATCAGCTGTTTTCACACCCCACTCCCTGCTAACAAAGGATATATAAACCCTTTTGACAGTCTGTCCTGGCCTGTCTGTTAGGAACGTCTAATAAACCTCAGTTTCTTTCTCTTACCTGTACTGGTGTCTTTCTTGTGTTTCGGAGTCAGAACTCTCTAGTTCTTATTTGAAGAGGGCCTTGGAGCTCTGTTGGAAATCATCCCCTTGACAGTACTGAGAGCTCGGGTTCCTCCCAGTTTGTTCCCCTAGAAAAGCTGCCCTTTTGTGAAGGAACTAACAAAGATCTCATCTGCCGTGAAGGCAGCCCAGGTGGCTCAGGGCGTCCACAGGGAGTTGTGTGGGTGACACAAGGGTGACCCCTCCCTAGGGGGTCCAGCTGTACCAGTGACTCTGAGAAAACTGGGCGTCTCGTCCTGTGTGATTTACAGCTTCAGGAAACCCAGAGGAGAGTCTGCCAAGTGTGGCCAGCGCAGCGGCAGGAAGTTCATGTTGGGTTTTGTTTGTTTGTACACCTCCTCCCCTTCTTCTTCTCACAACCAGTTGCCTTATTAGGTCGTGAGTGATCCCCGCATAGTTTCCATGTTGTGTTATTGTTATGGCTGTCAATGTTCCTTCAAGTCACAACTGACCCGCAGCTGACCCTCCAGCAGGTCTGCAGAGGTAACAAACCACACACAAGGAGACTCGCCATCTGTCTCCTGTGGAGCACTTGGTGGATTTGAACCTCTAGGCTTTGAGTTAAGAATGCAACTGCATGTATTTGAGGGGACACAATTCAATCCATGATAGCCCACCGGCTCACAGTACAATTGGTGGAAAGAAACAAAACAGAAGTGGCTTCCCTCCCTCCTCTCACTCCTTCCCACCCTTTCCTTCCTTCATCCATTCATACAAGGGCTGTTCCCAGATCGTTCACGATAAACAGACCTGAGCTGGACTTTGACTTTGAGGGGGAAATGAAAAGTCTGCTATCACTGAGCTGACTCTGACTTATGGTTCCCCGATGCAGTGCGTACCCTCACGGCACAGCCAGAGAACAACTCTACTCAAAGCACTTTCAAAGAGGATTTTTCAGAAGTAGATCAACAGTTGGGTTCATTGCCAGCTGACATGATTTATGGACTGTAACAGTGTCTTCAAGTCGATTTCAGCTCATGATGATTTGTTGCCTCTGGATGCCATCAAGTTCACCACAACTCATAGTGACTCTATGAACAACAGACACGACTCTCCCGGACAGGCTGAAATGACCCTGTGGTGTCTCCGAGGCTGTAAGCTTCACGAGAATAGACTGCCCCATCTTTCTCCCATGGAACAGTGGGTGCATTCGCTCTGTAAACTTTCACTCAAATGACAACTTAAAAAGTAAAAGAAAATAATGGAGTTGATATTTGTAGTAGTGTTCCTGAAAACAGGGTTAGCTCCAAATCTTTCAAATTGCCAGGGGAATGGACAACATAAAATGAGAGAAATTGTGGACTTGCATGCTGTTTAAAGATAGGGCGGATAAGGAAGATGAAAGGATTCAGAAGAACAGAACTCTTAAGTCAAACACAGGTTCTCAGCAAAACAAAAGCTGGGAGGAATTTGGGAAAGCGAGAGGAGACCCGGCTTTTCCCCGAGGAAGAGAGGTGAGCTTCTATGATCTGTGCGGCTCCTGAGACCTTCAGGGTAATGCTTCCTGAGTCTTCGCTTTTCTTCACTCTTTGCTCCAGACAAGGGGAGACCAATAGTGGCATTTGGCTCTTTTTGGTTGTTTACTTTTAGGGCAGAAAGAATTCATTTAGGAAAGTATGAACAACAGAAGACTATCTTAAATAACCCATGGAAACAGCAGTCACAAAATAAAGTGACATATTTAATGGAAAACAGGGTCAAGGATCTTGCCCAAGTGCTAAAGAACCAGATTGTCACTTTAAATAACAAGGTTCACACCCAAGTCATGGTATTTTCAGTGGCTTCACATGTGTGGGAAAGTTCGAAACAAATAAGCAAAATGCCAGAATGGAAGTCTTTGTCGTGTTGGTGGAGAACACAGGATGGACGAAGACTTCCTGACGGTCAAACCCGTGTTCGGGAGAAGTTCATCACGTGTGTCGTCGGGACAGGAGTGTGGGACTTCACCTTCCACACCGCAGGCGAGTGTCCGCAGGGACCATCTCCTGAGGAAGGACGGCACACTCACAAACACGGACAATAGGGAAGAAAGAAGACTCTCAACACGATGCGTGGACTCAGTGACTGCATGACGGGTTTACGCAGATTTCACCGGACGGGGCAGCTTCCCTCTGTTGACTTGGGGTGACTGTGAGCGAGAGCCAGCCACACACCATCGAACGGCAACAACAGCACCCAACAACAACAGCACACGTGGAAATGCCTTTCAAGAATTTTCTCCAAAAATTCCCACCTAACAGAAGCAACGAGGTAGACAGTATGAAGTGCTAAAAGGTGAATTTTACCCATGTTGTTGTTGTTGTGCTGTGCCGTCGAGTCGTTTGCCACTCATAGCGACACTGTGTACAACAGCCCTAAACCCTGCTCTATCCTGTGCCAATCTCATTGTCTCTGACACACCCATCCCGATTACCCCCGTCACCGAATCAATCCATCTCATAGAGGGTCTTCCCCTCCTGCGCTGTCCCTCCACTCTGCCCAGCATGATGTCCCTCTCCAAAGACCTGTCCCTCCTGGCAACATGTACAAAGTATGTCAGGCAAAGCCCCAGAATCCTTGCCTCCAAGGAGCAGCCTGGTTTAACCCTCTCCAGGATGAATCTGTTTGTTTTCTTGGCAGTCCATGGTGTATTCAATACTCTTCTCCAGCACCACAGCTCAAAGGCATCAATTCTCCTTCTATCCTCCCTAGTCATTGTCCAACTCCATAGCTTTAAAAAAGGCAGCAAGAAACCTTGGCACCAAGGTTCTTGCCTTGTTGTTTCGTTTATCAAGGGAGAGAACGCATTTCTTCAGAAGCACGAGTCACGTGGACGATTCACTGGTCATCTCTTGGCTCTCCCCCTGGCTTTGCAAGGTCATTTCACAGGACACTATTTCTTCCTGGCTGCCCTGGGACTTGAGGCTGCCCCGGGCCAGCTCTGCCTCCGCTTCAGCGCCTGTCCACATCCTAACTCCCACATTTTATCTCCACAGTGGAAATGTTATGGCAGGAATAACCATATTTGTGAAAAAGCACCGTGTTCCGCCATAAAGCCGGATAAATACGAGATTACATTAAAAGCCGAGCACTGGCTGTGGTCTTTGCCTCTAATTTATGGGCCTGGCCTTCCCAGGCCTTGGTAACAAGTGGGTTGTAATCGATGCTTCGGTCCCAGAGGTCCCCCTTTATGCTGACTCCCCTCTCTCAGCCACTGGCACTGCCCGCGCGCAGGCGCTGTGATGGATGCCCGGCTGCTCCGCCCGCTCCTGCAGCTGGGGCGCTGAAGGCAACTCGGAACGAGGAACGAGGATGTTTCCCTGCAGGTCCAAGCCCGCCATGGGAAGGATGGCATCTGATGTGGAAGCTCTCCTGGCTAAGGTCCTGCAAAGCTCAATCCCAGTCCCCGTCAGGACGTGGGGTTGGGATCCCCGTCCAGCAGAGTCCTCAGAAGGAAGCACCACAGGCCACGGGCACAGGTCTTCCTCCTGCCCGAGGGAAGCAATCCATCGGAGAGTCCGCCCTGCACGAGGGAGGTCTGCACACGCTCAAAGGACCCCGGTGGCGGGGTGCAAAGGTGAGTGGCTTCATCAGCTACCACACGGGAGAAAGATGGGGGGCTGCTCGAAAGATTTACAGTCTTGGAAACCTAAGCAGGGTTACCATGAGTCAAAAGTAATTCAGCCCCAGTGGGTGTGGTAAGCTCAGAGCTCTTCTCACGGTGTTGGTGAATTTCTACACTTTAATTCTACGTGGAAATGAGGTTTCTAGATGGGAATTCTCATCAATAGCACAAGTAAAAGGAGATGATAGTATATCTTTCTCTCAATACGATTATATTTTTTTCCATTTTTATTGTGATTTGAGTGTCACTTTACATTATTTGGATTTCCATTCAACCATTCATACGTGTTTGTTCTCTGGCATAAGTGACAATATCCACAGTGTAACCACACTCTTCCTGGTTCCTCTCTGTGATTCTCATTTCCACTTATCTTTCTACCCCACCTTCTGAGCTTCATCCAGAAGAAAATGCTGCCCTTTACACTTTATATAAAAAATAAAGGCATCGCTTGAGTGACAGTTTGGCTTATGGGCCCATTGGAGAGAAACACAGAATATTCTATAAGTTGCCAAAATTAAAACAACCGATAAGTCCTGGGGGAAGTGCAGCCAAACTGCTCCGTAGAGACGAGGGTGGTGCCATTTGTTCTCATTTATTTTGAATATGTTACTAGGAGAAGCTGTTCTTTGGAAAGGGACATCATTCCCAGGTGGAGAGTCAACAAGAGGAACACCTCCAACCAGACAGATTGACACAGTGACTGCAGCAATGGGCTCAGGTGTGTTAGGGATGGGAGGATGGCACAGGAGAGGCAGGACTGAGAGTTGTTGGTCATGGAGTCACAATAAGCTGTACTCGACTCAGCAGCATCTACCAACAACATGTTTTGGCTTGGACCTAGCCTTGGTACAAGCAGTAAAGAAGGCAAAAGGCGTATTGCATTGGGAAAATTTACAGTCAGGGACTTCTCCAAAGTACTGAGAAGCAATGATGTCAGATTGAAGAGTCAGGTGTGCCTGATGCCAACCATGGTCTCTTCAATTACTTACTATGCATCTGAGAACTGGACAGCAAATAAGGATGAGAGAAGAAGAATCAATGTCTTTTGAGTTGTGGTGTTGGAGAAGAGTACTGAATATCTCATATACTGTCAAAAGAACAAACAAATACATTTGGAGAGGGTGCACCCAGAGTGGTCCTTAGAGGCAAGGATGACCAAGCTTTGTCTAACATACTTTGGACATGTTGCTAAGACAGGCCATCCTCTGGAAAGGGATTTCAGGGTTAGAAAGGTGGAAGGTCAGTGAAAAAGGAGAAGACCCTCAACTAGATGGATTGACCCAGTGGTTGCAGCAATGGCGTAAAGTTTGTCAGAGATTGTGAGGGCAGACATGTTGTTCACAGGGTTGCTATGGGGTGTACTCAAGTCAGCAGCACCTAACAACACTGTCTGCCGCAAAGTGGAGACATAGGGGTGAGTTTTATTTCTGCCTCAAAGGGTGATGAAAAGTTGTGGCATCAGGGGTTCCTCCACTCTCCACTGGACCAATAAGAATGGTCATTTTTCTGGTTTTGAGTTTGTTGCACAGTTTTCACACCCTCCAACCAGAACCTTTCCCTGTGTCCATTTTAGATTGGTCAGCACTGGTAGTCAGGCACCGTCTAGTTCTTCTGATCTTAGGATCATTGAAATGGAAACAGTTGAATCATTGAAACTATTATTTCTGTGTAACTTTTATTTTCTTACTCCTTTTTTTCTCTGGACATAGAACAATACAATGATTGCCCCTTAAATGATTGTCTCAATCTTTTTTAATCTCAGTTGCTTCTTAACAAAACAGGATGTAGAAAGAATAAGAGAATATCCCTATTGTCATATATTAATTTGTTGTTTTTGTTATGTGCCATCGAGTTGCTTGAAACTTATAACGACTCTATGTACAAGAGCCCTAAACGCCGTTCTCAAACACACTCATTCCCGCCACTCCACTCACAGAATCAATCCATCTCCTTGAGGGTCTTCCTCTCCTTCGCCGGCCCTCCACTCTGCCAAACATGATGTCCCTCTCCAAGGACTGATCCCTCCTTGCAACATGCTCAAAATGTCAGGCAAAGCTTCAGAATCCTTGACTCCAAGGAGCATTCTGACTTCACCTTCTCCAGGACAAACCTGTTTGTTCTCCTAGCAGCCCATGGTATATTAAACACTCTTCTCCAGACCACAGCTCAAAGACATAATTCACTTTTTCATCCCCGTTCATTGTCCAACTCTCCAATGCATAACATATAATTGCAAAGACTATAGCCTGGATCAGGCACACCTTAGTCTCCAACATGATGCCATTGCTCTTTAGTACTCTTGAGAGGTCCCTCACAGCTGACTTTTCCAATGCAATTCATCTCCTGATTTCCTGGCTGCTGTTACCAAGAGTGTTGACTGTGGAACCAAGTAAACTAAAACAGTTAACTATCTCAATCTCTTCCCCATCCATACTGATGCTGCCAATTGGCCCAGTGGTGAGAATCTTTGTTTTCTTGGTGTTGAGCTTCAATCCATAGTTGTATATGCTGAGTTATCCATATATGAAGCAGAGCCAACAGGGGGTGATTCACGGAATTCTCTTAATCATAACGAAATGTCATGAAGAAGTGTGTTGTTGGTGCTGAGATCTTGGGACCATAGTCTGAGGAGACGTCCAGGTCAATTGGAATACCATCATCCACAAAGACAATGTTCTACATAATCATATTATTAATCTAAAATAATCATTATGAGGCTGTTGTTGATTGCTGCCGAGTTGAGCACAACCCATAGCAACCCTATGAAGAAGAGGACTGAAGCCTTTCTATAACTATCGTCATTTATCAACGTGCACAGAGTTTCCAGAGGCATGTGGTTTAGGAAGTGGATGTCACTCCTGTTTATTAATATAATTACAGAGAGTTTGTGATCGGCATGAACTGATAAGCATTCTAACAGCAGGTTGGAAGTCTGAATCCATCGAGTGTCACCTGAGGAGACAGGCCTCCTGAGCTACTTCTGAAATCCCCATGAAGCTCAGCTCTCCTCTGCACGCATGGTCACCAGAAGTCTCAGTCAAGTTAACAATGACAACAACTACAACAACGTGGTAACAACATTAACCTTCCAAATAACCCCTGTGGTATTGGTCTAGATTTTAAGACAAAGAGACTAGCTTGTGCCAAGATGGAAGAAAGAAAAGAAAAATGATTTAAGGAACCAAAAAGACCCCTTTTCCAACAGTGTGAAAAGAAAACCTACCAGCTGGAAAAAAAACATTTGGCAATACCATCTCAGGTACAGGTCTCATAACAAAAGTTTACAGAGTCCTTCATAAGAAAAAGACTAAAAACACAATTACAAAATGGGCAAACGACAAGGAGTGAGTTTTCACAGAGGAAGTCGTTTGGATGGCCAACAGACACGTGAAGAAATGCTCCAAATCACTGGCAGTAAGAGAGATGTAAACCAAACCCATCTGACCCCAGTGGCAGTGGCAAAGTTTAACAGGACAGGAAGCAATAAATGTTGCAGAGGATGTGGAGAGACAGGAACTCACATACACTGTTGGTGGGATTGTAAAATGGTACAACTATTCTGGAAGGCAGATCGGCATTTCCTAAAAAAAAACTGACCATAGAAATTCCGTATGACTCAGCTATTCCACCACTTGAATATGAGAAAATGAGAACTGAGGCTCAAGCGGAGACTTGTACACCAATGTTCATAACAGTATTATTCACCATAACAAGAACATGGAAACAGCCCAAATGTACAACCACAATCGAAAGGATTAAGAAATTGTGGTACATCCACACGATGGGATACTATGCAGCACGCAGGAGCAATGATTTTGGAAATTCATACACAATTTGGGAGCGAGCGACTGACTGGAAAGCATTTGGCTGAGTGAACAAACTCAGTCTCATAAAGACAAATACAGTGTAAGACCATTATTGTAAAACTGCAAGGATAACTAGTTAAAGGTGTATAAGGGCTTAAGGGGAGAAGGGATGGAAGCAGGGGACTCAGGGGAAAATACAGGGTTGCGCAATCTGATTTGTAGAGAGAGGAGGTAAAGGAAATGAAGGACATAGTTCAGTGGTGATTAATTTTATAAAACACAATATATGGTAATGATCATATGAAACAACGTGAATGAAGGAAAGTGTGAAACACAGTGTATACAAATTTTGCATGCAAACCAACACAAAATAAAAATGAAAAAGATAATAAAGAGGGTGTGGGTGATGGGGTGACTACCATTAATTCTGCTTCATTTTAACTTCAAGTTCATGTGCAAAATATATGTAAAATTTACGCACAGTGTAAACGCACAGCTGGCAGCTTTTCCATAAAGACCCCACGCCCGTATGCTCAGAATCCCAATCTGAGAGCAGAGCACAGGTAACACTCAATTTACCTGTCTTCGGGTTACAGTGAACTGAACTTACAGCTGTTGGTTTTGTTTTCCTACAACTGACTTTGGTTTCCACTGTATATAATGTTTGAGTTTGTAATTTTCCGACATCATCATTCTCAGATGTTCACTTGCAGATTTTCAAATTTGCAATTTACTGTTGAAAACATTGCCTTACCGATTTAGGTTCCTAAAGTACACCAGGGCTTCAGGTGTCTGGAAGGAACTTGAGGTAAGTCAGGGGCTTCCTCTCTCCCTGGCCTCGGAGGACCCCCGCCCAGGCGCCTGCTCTCCCGGCTCCCAGCTCTGTAAGCGTGTCCTGCTCTGGGACGCCATGCGGCGTGATCATCCAGCATGAATTCCATTAGTCTGGCCTACTTCCCTCGGCATTATGTGAAGATGCATCAATGTCACTGCTCTGTGTGTGTGGCTGTGGGCTTTTGCTCACTGCTCTATGCTGTTCTGTTACATGGCACTGTCACAATGTATTTATCCGTCCTTCCATCGATGTGTGTGACTGCGTGTTCCTCCTCCCTGCTCTGCGCTGTCCAGTTAGATGGCTGTGTCACAATGCTCTAACCATTCTTCTTTCATTGATGAGAATGTGAGTGGCTTACTGTTGGAGTTTGGCTGGTTTGTTTTGTTTCCTGGGGTTCTATTTCTGAAAAAGCTTGCCTCTGGAAACCCTATGAACCTGGATAAAGGATGAAAGTTATACAAGCACTCAGGTCTTTCGTTCATAGGGTCACTATGAGTTGCCTACAATTAGACAACATTTAACCACAACAGCATAGAAAGAGATCAGTTGGCCTAGTGGACAGAAAGTGATACCACCAAGGCAAAGGTGGGTGATTTTAATCTGTGCCTCTCAGGCCTATTTGTAATTAACTTGCTGTACAGAGGTCGCTGTGAAGCTGAACACTGTGACACTGATGTGTCAAATGTGATAATAGTTACCCATGGTGGAGTGTTTGGTAGAACTCCCCAATTAAATCAAGCTTGGAAGCAGGAGTGGCATCCACTTCTGAAAAAGCTTGCCTCCAGAAACTATGAACTTGGAGAAAGGATGAAAGCTATACAAGCACTCAGGTCTTTTGTTCATAGGGTCACTATGAGTCACTTACGACTCGATGGCACTTAACAACATTTCAGTGCTAAGAAGCCAGAATAGCCCTTAGCCATGAGAATGGTGGGGCCTCCACCCACTCACTTTGGGCAGGCCACCTGCAAAGAGCAGGCACTAGAAAGCCACCCTCTGTTTAGTCATGCAGGCTCATCCAATTCTAGAAGGCTCCGTGAGACGGAGGGGTGCCACGGCTACAGCAGTGGACGCAAACGTGCCATGGTCGCGGTGACAGTCTGGGACCACACGATGCTCCGGCTGTTACACGGTTACAGTTGAGTTGAAGGTTGACAACAACAGATGAGAGCATGTGGTCACGGGACGGAGGCCCTCTCTCCCGTGTGTACCCATCACAGAAATTAATGGGCCTCCCCACGAAACGTGTCCTTGAGCGTGTCTGTGGTCATTGTGTGCCATCAAGATAACTGCGACTCCTAGTGACTCCATCAAGCCCGTATTTTCCATCTACTGCTCATTCATTCCAGTCACCAATGATCATTAATGCCTCCTGATTGCATGGTCAGTCAATTTCAGACTGCAAACTTTGGTAAAAATCCTCAATTTCTTCCTCTTTGGCCCTAGATGTGGGAGCAAATACTTGAATAATAGTCATGTTAACAGGTCTACCCTGTGTATGGATATTATCCTATCACTCACAACATTGTTTTTCAGGATAGAACTTGAAATTGACTTTTTAACTATAAATGCAACACTGTTCTTCTGTTTTTCATTCCCTGCATAGTATATCAAATGATTGCTTGATTCAAAGTGGCCGTAGCTGGTCCATCACATCTCACTAGTACCTAGTACGTCAATATTAATGCGTTCCATTTCATTCTGAACAATATCCAATTTTCCAACAGTCAAGCTACAAATATTCTATGTATCAATTGTTAAATAAATGATGGTTGTTATTGATTTTCCTCATTTCAACTGATTTCCACTCTGGGCTCTACTGCTACACTGCTATAACTATGCTCTTTGTTTAGTGTTCGTAGGGTTTCAAAAAGCTTTTATTTAGGAAGTCAATAGCTCATGTTACTTCCTAGGTAGTGATGTCAGTTTGAGGACTAAGGTGCATGTGATTGAGGCCATGATCTTTCCAATTATTAGCTATGCATCTGAGAGCTGGACAATGAATAAGGATGACAGAAAAAGAATTGATGCCTTTGAGCTGTGGTGCTGGAGAAGAGCACCGAACATTCCATGGATGGCCAACAAAACTAGTAGATCTGTGTTGGAGAGGTGCAGCCAGAGTGCTCTTTGGAGACAAGAATGATGAGGCTTCTCCTCACGTACTTTGGACATATTGTTAGGAGGGGCTGTTCCTTGGAGAAGGACATGATGCTGGGTAAGGTGGAGGGTCAGAGAAGGAGAGAAAGACCTTCAACCACGTGGACTGACATGGTGACTGCTACACTGGACTCTTGTGTGTCAGGAAGTATAAGGATGATGCAAAACAGAGCTAGGTTCAGATATTTTGTTCATAGTGTTGCTATGAGTCATACTTGTTTTGATGCAACCTAACAACAACAACAACAGTGACTCCGTGTGATAGAGCGGAATTGCCCTACAGGGTTCCCTTAGCTGTGGTCCTTAGAGGAGTAACCAGTACACCTTTCTTCCACAGAATAACTTGTGGGTTTGAATCTCTGCCTTTTGGGTTAGCCAACAAGGGTCTAACCACTGTACCACCAGGACTCTTAACACAGAGAAAAAAAATCACCATAATTTTAACATTAACAAAAACCCCAAGAGACTAGAAAGAGTAGGACTTGAAAACAAGAAGATGCCATGTAAACCTTAAGTCCCCAAAGTAGGAAAACTTAAGAAGCCCGGGCGGTGTAGTATACATGTAGCTGCAAACCAAAGGTTAGTGGTTCAAACCCAGGACTTGCTCAGGAAGGACGAAAAGACGGTCAGCTCCTGTAGAATTGTACAACCTCAGGGAGCTGAGAGAGCACCATCGTGAGGTGGCATTAATTTGGTAATATTTGGTTTGATTTGGAGGTTTGGACAAGTAAAAACAACCCTCTAATACAGCCCCCAAATCCAGTGCCCAAAACCAAACAATGCACAGGAATTCTTCTAAGTGTGAACTAAGCTGAAAACAAAGTCAAGCCTCAGGTTCCAATACTAACTGATGTCATGGGGACAAAATCTGGAAAGATCCAGGAAGCATTAGAAGATTGAAGGAATGTGCAGTCCCTGTATACTAGTCAACACAGAACAATTTCAGGAAGCACCATAGGAACAAGAACCAATGATAACAAAGGAAAAAGTTCAAGCTGTGCTGAAGACACTGGTAAAACCACCAAGGGCTCAGGAATAGACTGGATACTGACTGACAGTTTTCAAATAACAGATGCAACCTTGGATACACTCAGCAGTCTATGCCGGGAAGTTTGGAGGACAGCTGACTCACCGGAAGAGATCCTTATTTGTTCTTATTCCCAAGAAAGGTGATCTAACAGGATGTGGAGACTATTTAACAATATTATTTAAAAATATTGCTGGGTATGCATATATCTGCTTGGATGGCTGTTATGGTTTCTTTTGGGGTATATCCCCAGTAGTGGAATTGCTGGGTCAAATGGTATTTCTATTTCCAACTTTTTGAGAAATCACCATATTGCCTTCCATAGTGGTTGCACCATTTTACACTCCCACCAATAGTGAATAAGGGTTCCAGTTTCTCCACAACCTCGCCAGCATTTGTGGTTTGCTGCTGCTTTGTTCACAATAGCAAAGAGTTGTAAACAGCCCAATTGTCCCTCAAAAAGAAATGGATAGAGAAGCTGTGGTATATTCACACAATGGAATATTATGCAGCACTGAAAAACAAAGAACTCATGAATTATTATACAAAATGGGTGATCCTGGAGGACATTATGCTGAGTGAAAGACTTCAGTCACAAAAAGACAAATACTGCATTAATGCCACTGATATAAAACAGGACTGACACGAGAATTGGGGAGAAACTAAGAAAAGATGGGATCAATAATGTACATGGCATTGAAACAGACAAGAGAGGGAACCTTATAAAAGGAATATATGATAAGGTGTTATTGGACTGACAAGAGTCCAGAATAAGAGCTGCATAGCAAAGTGGTCGGGAGGGGGAGACTGTATAACAGTCAAAGAACTTAAAAAAAAAAAAGTGAAGTGAGGGGAGGGAGAATAATGTGTAAAGAAGAAGGAATGGAAATCCTAGTTGTGTATAGTAAAATAGCATTTAAAAATATTGTTGAAGATTATCCAAAAACAACTAGAACATCAAGAGGGAACTTCCAGAAAGACAAGCTGGATTTAGAAGAGGCCAGGGCACCAGGACTATGTTTGCTAATGTCAGACGGATCCTGACTGAAAGCAGAGAGTTGTACAAAGAATGTCTATCAGTGTTTTATTGACTATGCAAAGATATTTGACTGTCTGGGTCACAAAAAATTATGACTAACATTGAGAAGAAAGGGAATCGCAGAACACTTAATTGTGCTCATGTGAAATCTATATTTAGACCAAGAAGAACAAAACAGAACAAAAGAACAGGGTTTAAAATTGAAAGAGTCTGCATAAGGGTTTATCCTTTTATCATATCTATTTAATCTTTTGCAACAGCCCATCAACAGAGAACTGCCAGATGTACAGGCTGTGTTTAGAAGAGGCTGTGGTTCTAGGGTATATCAGAGCTAGTGTTAGATGGAGCTTGGCTGAAAGCAAAGAGAATCAGAGGAAAGTCTACCTGTGTTTCATTAACTATGCAAAAGCATTTGACTGTGTGGATCACAAAAATCTGTAAGGCTAAATCTGAGAATGGGAATCTCAGAATTGTGCTTGTGCTTATGTAAAACCTATACTTGGACCTGGAGGCAGTTGTCAGAACAGAGCAAAAACACGGCATGGTTCAAAATCAGGAAGGGTCTACACCAGGGATGTGTCTGAGTGCCATACCTTTTCAATTTATATGCAGAACAGATGACCCAGGAGGCTGGACTCCAGGAGGAAGAATGCAGCATCAGGTTTGGAGGAAGAACCATCAACAACCTGCATTATACAGAAGACGTATCCCTGCTCGCTGAAACTGAGGAGGACCTGAAGTGCTTGCTGCAGAAGGTCAAGGACTGCAGCCTTCAATATGGATTGAAGCTCAACATCAAGAAAACAAAGATTCTCACTACTTGGCCAATTGGCAGCATCATGATAGATGGAAACAGATTGAGATTATTAACAGCTTCAGTTTGCTTGATTCAATCGACACCCTTGGTACCAGCAGGCAGGAAATTAAAAATCGAGTTGCATTGGGAAAGCCAGATGTCAGAGACATCTCTAAAGTATTGAAGAGCAACAATATCGGTCTGGAGACTAAGGGGCACTTGATCAAGGCTGTGGTCTTTATAATTACTTGCTGTGCATCAGAAAGCTGGACAATTACTAGACATGACAGGAGAATTTATGCTTTTGAGCTGTAGTGCTGGAGAAGGGCACTGAATTTACCTTGGACTGATAGGAGAACAAATAGGCTTGTCCTGTTGTTGATTGCCATTGAGTTGAGCACAACTCATAGTGACCCTATGAACAAAAGGCCTGAAGCTTTTCTATAACTACCGTCATTTCCTCAGGTTCATAGAATTCCCAGAGGCATGTGGTTTAGGAAGTGGATGCCACTTCTGTTTCCAAACCTGTCTTAAACTGGGAGTTCCACCAAACACTGTCCACCATGGGCAGCCGTCATGGCATTTGATCCCCTAATGGTACAAGGTTCAGCATCATAGCAGGTTCTTTCTAGAAAGGGTGAAACCAGGCTGCTCCTTGAAGGCAAGACTTCTGAAGCTCAACCTGACATACTTTGGGCATGTTGCAAGGAGGCACTGTCTTTGGAGAGGGACATCGTACTTGGGAGGGCGGAGGAACCGCACAAGAGAGGAAGGCCCTTGAGGAGATGGATTGACTCAGTGACTGGGGAAATGTGGGTAGGTGTGTCAGAGACAATGAGGCTCAGGACAGAGCAGGGTTCAAGGCTACTGTACATAGGATCACAATGAGTCACAGGCAATTCAATGGCACATAAAAGCAACAATTTAATCTTTACGTTGAGCAAATAATTCATGAATCCAGATTCTACGAAAAAGAACGTGACACCAAGATCAGAGGAAGACTCATCAACAACCTATAGTATGCAGATGACCCAACCAGGCTTGCCAAAAGTGAGGAGAAGCTGGAAAAATTTGCTTCAGAGCATCAAAGTCTACAACCTTCAACTGGGCCAGTGGGCAACATCATGACACAGAGAAATGATTGAAACAGTTAATGATTTCATGTTGCTTGAATCCACAGTCAATACTCTTATTACCACAGTCAGGAGATAAGAACACATATTGCACTGGGATATTCCACTGTCAGGGACCTTTCCAAATTACTGAAGAGCAACGATGTCAACTTAAAGACTAAGATGTATATTCCAAATAGTGAAATAGCTGGGTGGTATGGAATGTCTATGTTCAGCTTTTTGAGGAAGCACCAAACTGCCTTCGAGAATGGTTGACCATTTTACAATCCCATCAACAAGTTATAAGAGTTCCTTTCTCTCCACATCCTCTTCAACATCTATAACTTGCTGCCCTGTTAAACTTTGCCACTCTTAATGGAGTGAAATGGTACCTCACTGTGGTTTTGATTTGCATCTCTCTTATTGCCAGTGATTTGGAGCATTTCTTCATGTGTCTGTTTGCCATTTGAATATCTTCCTCTGTGAAAATTCTTTCCATGTCTTTTGCCTATTTTGTAACTGGGTTATCAGTCTTTTTCTTGTGGAGGTCCAGTAGTATTCTATAAACTTTTGTTATAAGACTTTTGTCTGAGATGGTATTACCAAATGTTTGTTCCCAGTCTGTAGGTTTTCTTTCACCCTGTTGGAAAAGTTTTTGATGTGCACAGATATTTAGTCTTTGGAAGGTTCCAGACATCAATTTTGTCCTCTTTAGATTGTGCACTTCTGGTTGTATTTGGCAGTCTCTTTAATACCTTGGATTAGAGCTTCTAAGCTTGATTCAAGTTTGTCTCTTATGAACGTTATGGTTTTGGGCTTTACTCCCAGGTGTCTGATCCACCTTGATTTGATTTTTGTGTATGGGGTGGGATGTGAACAGGTATGTCTTGGAAAAGGTGCAGCCAAAGCGCTTTGTGGGGGATAAGGATGGCAAAGGTCCATCTCTCATACTCTGGACATGCTGTTGTTATTTGTCACTTGCCATCGAGTTGACTATGACTCATAGCGACCCTATCACAGTACCTCTGAACCGTGTCCTATCTTGATCCAATCTCACCGTCTCTAACAAACCTACTTCTATTACCTCAGTTACTGTGTCAATCCATTGTATCCAGGGTCGTCTTCTCCTGGATTGTCCCTTCACTCTTCAGAGCAAAATTCTCTTTTCCAAGGATGGGCCCCTCATGGCAATATTCCCACATTATATGAGTCAGAGCTTAAAAATCCTTGCTTCTAAGGAGCAACTTGTTTCACCTTCTCCAGGACAGACCTATTTGTTCTCTTGGCAGTCCAAGGTATCCTTCTCTAGCACCGCAACACAAAGGCATTGATTCTTCTTTTATCATCTTTAATCATTGTCCAGGTCTCTGATACATGGCAACTAATTGAGACCATACGTAGCCTGAATCAGGTGCACCTTAGTCTTCAGACTGACATCTTTGCACACATTTGAAGAGCTCTTTGATGGCAGATTTCCTAATGTGATCTGTCTTTTGATTTCCTAACTGCTGGTGCTAGAGTGTTAACCATGGATCGGAGAAAACGGAAATTGTGAACAATCTCAATCTCTTCTCCATCTATCCTGGTGCTGCCAATTCACCCAGTAAGGAGAATCTTTGTTTTCTTGATGTTGAGCTTCACTTTGAGACGCTATTCCTTGGAAAAGATATGATGCTTGAAAAAGCGGAGGGCCAGTAAAAGAGGGAAGACCTGCAGCCAGGTGACAGTGACTGCTGCAAGGGGCTCGAGAGTGTCGAGACTGTGAGGTTGGCACAGGAAAGGGCAGGGTCCAGATCTGTTGTTCACAGACTGACTTTGAGTTGTGCTCAACTCGACGGCACCTAACAACAAAAACACCAAGCTGATCTGAGCTCGGCTTTTGGGTCGACACCTTGAGCCCATGTCTCTCATCCTCGCTGACATTAGCTGGCTATCCTGAGCATGGACTCCCCACAGCACAGACTGCGGGCTGAGGAGAGCCAGTCAGGACCACTCTGAAGACTATGCCTAGTCTGTTCAAAGGTTACTGGTCAGAGTGGGTCACATGGTGGGGTAGGGGGGTTACCCCTAGAGTGAAAAGAGCATACAGTGAGAGGAGGGCTTGGGGCAGGCAGAGTGAATGCCAGGTCAGGTAGACGTGGCATGGGGTGGTGTGGCAGGCAATACTGTGCACAAACACAGCCATGATTCTCCAGTAAGATAGTGTGGCAGTTATTCAATGATGGAGTTAACCCCTTGGTGTGGTTTGACAGGGACAATCCTGATGCAGTATAAAATGGTCAGGTGGGACACTTCATCCAGTCCCAGCCCTGATCCAGTGGAGGGAATGAATCCTTAGAGGTCTACATGGTCTGCAATATACATGTATATGTACAACCTCTTTGGCAAAGCTAGACATCTTTTCTTTGACTTGTATCCTGCAGTGTTTTGAACTTAAATCGGTGGCAACATGCCTCACCTGCCCACCTGCTTACCTGCCAACCCATCTTACCTGCCCACCTGTCTCACCTGCCCACCTGCCTCACTTGCCCACCCATCTCACCTGCCCACCCATCTCACCTGCCCACCTACCTCACCCGCCTCACTTGCCCACCCACCTCACCTGTCCATCTGCCTCACCTGCCCACCTGCTTCACATGCCTCACCTGCTCACCCACCTCACCTGCCCACCTGCTTACCTGCCAACCCATCTTACCTGCCCACCTGTCTCACCTGCCCACCCATCTCACCTGCCCATCTGCCTCACCTGCCCACCTGCCCACCTGCTTCACCTGCCTCACTTGCTCACCCACCTCACCTGCCCACCTGCCTTATCTTCCAAACCATCTTACCTGCCCCTGCCTCACCTGCTCACCCACCTCACCTGCCCACCTGCCTCACCTCACCTGCCCAACTGCCTCACCTGCCCACTCGCCTCACCTGCCCACTTGCCTTACATATCAAACCATCTTACCTTACCCTGCCTCATCTGCTCACCCACCTCACCTGCCCACCTGTCTCACCTGTTGACC
>NW_006399814.1:4012984-4037187 GCF_000299155.1 Elephantulus edwardii | reverse complement strand
CCACCCACCTCACCTGCCCACCCGCCTCACCTGCCCACCCTTATGAGCTCAACCTCCAAAGCTGCTCTGCCTTCTTGCTTCTGACATGGGACCATCAGCCTCTGCAGCTCACGGGCCAGCACAGTCCTCCCACTGGCCTGCCAGCCTCTACTGGCCCTGAGCCAGTTCCTTAACACAAACCTTAAATCTCTTTCTATATATACATGGAATCTGTGCCACAAGCCCAAAGGCACATGATTCAAATCCACACAATAGCCAGTGGATTCAAACTGGAAACCTTTGGGGTGACGGTGCTGCACCTTATTACTAGGTCACCAGTGCGCTCTCTCCCTCTACCTAGGTGTTGGTTTTGTGTACTATAGTCAGAACCGACCCATAGCTGACCCTATGCCAGGTTTTCAGAGACAGTTACACAGGAGATTGCCCATCCTTCTCCCATGGAGCAGCTGGTGGCCTCCAGCTGTGTGCCCTCAGGACTGCAGTGTAAATTCTTGCCATTAGGCCACCAGAGCTCCCTAACTACATAGAGATAATAATGTATCAACAACAACAACAACAATGTATCCTAGCCTTTCTTAATCATATATGTTGTTGCTGTGTACCATCAAGTAACCAAGGCCATCACTGTCCCTCCAGTTAGTTTTTTTCAGAAGCGGTAATCACATGATGGATGGAGAGGAGATTGAAACTGTCAACAGCTTCATCTTACTTGGAACCACAATTAACATCCTTGGTACCAGCAGTCAGGAAATAAGGAGAAGCACCACACTGGGGAAATCTGCAGTTAGGAACCTCTCCAAATTATTGAGGAGTGCTGATGTCAATTTGCAGTCTAATAAGAGTCTGAGACCATAGTCTTTCCAATTACTATGCATCTGAGAGCTGGACAGTGAATAAGGATGGCACGAAATGAATTGATGCCTTTGAGCTGTGAAGTTGAAGAAGAGTATTGAACATCCCATGGATGGCCAAGAGAACAAATAGTTGTGTCTTGGAGAGGGTGCAGCTGGAATGCTCTTTGGAGGCAAGAATGATGAGGCTTCATCTGACATACTTTAGCATGTTTCTAGGAAGTGCTATTCCTTGGAGAAGGACATGATTCTGGGAAGGACTGAGGGTCAGTGAGGGAGACAAAGACCCTCAACCAGGTGGATTGACACGGTGACTGCTGCAATGGGCTCTTGTGTGTCAGGAAGTGTTAGGGTGTCACAGGGTATAGAACAGGGTTCAGATCTCTTGTCCAAAGGGTCACTATGAGTAGTACTGGACCCGAGGGCACCTAACAACAACAACAATCACAGGGGATTCACATACATCCTTCTCTGGGAGCAGCTGGTGGATTCAAACCACATGCCTTTGGTATTGGTAGCACAGTTTCTTGACACTAGGCCACCAATGTTCCCTTTTTACATTCAACATTTGTTGTTATTGTCGCAATGTGCCATCAAGTTGCTTGAGATCAGGGCAAAACTGTGTTTAAAAGCTCTGAATCCTGCTCTGTCCTGTGCCAAACTTATTGTCTCTGACACACCCACCCCATTATCCCAGTCACTGAATCAATCCATCTCATCAAGGGTCTTCCTCTCCTGCATTGTCCCTCCACCCTCCCAAGCATGACGTCCCTCTCCTAGGACTCACCCCTCCTTTCAACATACCCAAAGTATGTCAGACGAAGCTCCAGAATCCTTGCCTCCAAGGAGTAGCCTGGTTTCACCATCTCTAGGATGAACCTGTTTGTTATCGTAGCAGTCCATGCTTGTTACACACACACACACACACACACACACGCACACTTGTTTGTTCTCTTAGCAGTTCATGGTATGCTCTAAACTCTTCTCTAGCATCACAGCTCAAAAGAATTGCTGCTTCTTCTGTCATCCTTAGTCATTGTCCAGCTCTCTGATGCATAGCAAGTAATTGAGGAGACCATGGTGTGGGTCAGGCACACCTTAATCTCTAGACTGGCGTCATTGCTCCTCAGTATTCTGGAGGGATCCCTGATCTCAGATTTCCCCAGGGCAATCCATCTATTGATTTTATTGATTGTGGATCTGAGCAAGCTGAAATTGTTAACAACCTCAATATCTTCTCCATGTATCATGTCAATTGGCCCAGTAGTGAGAATCTTTGTTTTCTTGATGTTGAGCTTCAATCCACATTGAAGGATGCAGTCCTTGACCTTCTGCAGCAAATGCTGCAGGTTCTCCTCAGTTTGAACAATGTATTCTCATGCAGTCCGCAGCCTCTGAAAACCCACTGAATGGTACACTATGAACAGGTTCCAATTCTGTTACATGTAACAACAAGGATCAATCTATCTTTCTATTATCTATCTATCTATCCATCCATCCATCCATCCATCCATCCATCCATCCATCCATCCATCTCCCACTGATTTAGCTTCTCTAGCCAGGCGGATAAGGATGAGTTCAGGGGCCAGTTCTCACTCTGCTATAACTCTCAATCACTGATGGGACTCCATGAAGTGTCTGCCCCCCTTACCTATTCGAATGGTGATTGGTGTAGTGTGCTGTGTTGTGCTGGAAACCCCGGGGAAAGTGGCTCAGAGTTGGAAGTAACTCGTATCAGCGGAAAATCTCTGTGCGATTTACAGCCTCCAAGAACCACCTAAAAGGTCAGCTGTCGGTTGGTTCCGACTAGTTGACACTGAATCACAGCATTGACGTTCTAACAATGAGCCCCTCACTCATCGCTAAGACAAGAGTAGATGGTCAATGTGCTGAAAAGCTGGCTTTAACGTTTTAAAACCAAGGCTATCTCTCTCTTTTTTTTTAAGAGAACTCTTTTTTTAAAATTTTTATTTCTTTTATTATTTTTGTGTGAGTGTACTGTCAAATCAGATCTGACTAGTACAGGAGGAGATTGTCCCTCCTTCCCCAGCAGAGCATCTGGTGGATTCGAACCGTGCGCCTCTGGGATTGTAGTTGCAGCTCCTTGCCACTAGGCCACCAGAGCTCCCCTAAGGATGTCTCTTTGATGGCTAGGGAGAACCCACCCAAGCCCAAGCCTCCCCCAGCCCCTCACCTGCACATGGGAGCATGAGTACAGCAAAGGGAGGCAGACGAAGAGTGGGATGTGTTTCCACTGCGTGTCGGGAAGAATACAGAACAAGCCAGGTCCTGAACACACCCTGAACTGCCAGGAGAATGAACACGTCAGACTGAGGAGAAAGGCTGCCAGGATGGGCTGAGAGGCTGGGCAGCCGAGACTCCGGCTCGCTCACTGTGGCTCCGGCGTCAGGAAAGATCACTCACAACCAAAGGAACTGATGTAGGTCGGCAAAGCTGGAGTGCTCGATCCTCAATGAGTGGGCTGACACTGTCGCCACAGTAGTGGACTTGGACCCCGAGCTCCCAAAGATGGTAGGACCAGGCAAAGCTGTGCGTGGGGACAGTGGAGCCAGTGGGTGTCACAAAAATAATTAATATTAATAATAATAACAACAACAATAAGTTGTTATGTGACGTTAACTCACAGCTGACCTTCAGCAGGTTTTCGGAGGCTGTAATCTCAGGAGATACCACCTGTCTTCCTCTCATGGAGCGTCAGGCAGATTCAACCTGTTCTGGTTTGGCAGTGCAATTCTTGACCCCCTCGTCTCCCGGAGCTCCCGTACAGATGACATCATAACTAGTTACTGTAACAGGTCAAGGCTGAGGGGAAGGGGAAGGGGACGCCCAGCTAAGAGCATCGATGCCAGTCCTCCTGGGAAGAGACATTCACACGGACATAATGTGGATGCGCTGAGCTCTGTGACCCCGGGAGCTGAGTCTGCTGAAGGCCTCATGTCTCTTTTACAAATCACACACCTGCCCTCATCTGCATTTCCACCTTGCTTTTCATCCCAGACATCAAAGTTCCTGGCTCACATCTCCCCTGTGGGGCCAAGGTGGAAAATGCCACATCACAGTCCTTGTTAACATCTCAGTACTGGAAGTGCAGGCAGGCAGAGCCTGTGCCCGCCCGCTGCTCGCTGCTCGGGGAGCACAGCAGGGACATGCCACGTGGAACTCTCAGAGCAAGTCCAGACCAGCAAGTGGGGAAGGGAGCCGGGGCCCTGCATGCTGGAGACAGCTCTGGAACTGCAGGCAGGGCGCCTGGTGTGGGGAGCAGGCTCCCAGGCCGGGACTCTCTAAAAGAGAAAGTGTGGGACGCTCCATCTTCTGAGATGAAGGTGTATGGAAGAGGGGCGTCCCTCTACAGAAACACGGGCGAGGACGGATCAGCCCCCATGGTACAGAGCCTCCAGTCCAAAGAGATTGGAGGGACTATGAATCTGTTGAGAACTTTTCCCTGGAGATCCTTCCTCAAAGACTAATGTCCCCAAGATTTAGTCTATCGACCCATTCTGTGGATGACTAAACTGAGGCCTGAGAGATGTGGTCTTGCTGCATCTGAAGCAGAGGTGATATAGGAACCATATGGGAACCAGGACTCCATAGCCATCATCACCTCTGCTCTCAACATTTTCAGAACCAAGAGCATCCTGGACCCTGCCATCTGCTGGGTCACCCTGAGGATGCTGGCCACTCCCAGGGCACACAGTGTGTACCACATTCTCCCGGGCCCTGCCAGCTGCCTGGTCACTCCCAGGACACAGTGTGTGCCACGTTCTCCCAGGCCCTGCCACCTGCCTGGTCACACACAGTGTGTAACACATTCTCCCAGGCCCTGCCAGCTGTCTGGTCACTGTGAAGCTATTGGGCACTCCCAGGATATGCAGTGTGTGCCACGTTCTCCCGGGCCCTGCCAGCTGCCTGGTCACCCTGAGGTTGCTGGACAGGTCTGGCCCTGATGCGTGCTGCACACTCACCCTGTGTTCTGTGTCCTCTGAGGGAGGGAAGCTAACAGGTAAGTTGAAGCAGGTAGTTGGGATCCAGGTGTCGCAGCTGAGCTCCTGAGGCACAGGCATCCTGGTGGTGCAGTGCTTAAGCACTCCCATGTTCACCAAAATGTAAGCCGTCTGGACTCCCAGCTCCTCCAGGGGAGAACGGCCCAGCAGTCTGCTTCCAGAAAGGTTACAGCCTTGGAGGGCCTGCCAGACAATGCTAGCCTGTCTGTAGGTCACTGAGTCACCAGCTCTATGGCCATGGAATTTGTGGGTGGGAAGGGCAGCAGACTGGCTGGCAGGGCAGGAGGAGAGCCGGACTCACCCCGTGTGGTCATCTGAAGGGTGCTGGAGACAGCAGGGACTAGCGTTCCTTGAGAATCACATGACAAGTGAACAGCCGCCGACTTACTGCCCTCATGGACACTTTTGGTCCGATCACACGCCTTCAGGGCTGACCTCGCCCGCTGGTGGTAAGGCACCCACATGGAGGAGGGGGTAGGGCACGCTGAGAAGAAATTCTGTGATGCTGATCTTCTATGCCATTGATCCGATGCCCAAGGGGACAGAGACTGGCCAGCCCGCACCAGCCCCGATTTAAGTGTGGGCTGTGCAGTTAGGATCTGTAGAGTGTTAGCTGATGCTCAGAAGTAGATCATGCTTTCCTCCAAGCTCTTCTCCCTGGAGGTCAAACTGATCCAGCACCGTGGTAACTCAAGCCTCACCTGACAGACTGATGGGAGCTGTGTGAGAAGTGTTCAGGCCTGGAACAGAACCCGGGTATTCTGCATGGTAGGGGGGAATTCCACCACAACTCCCTCGATTCCGTCACAGCCCCAGTGCTGTCAGTTCTGGTGATGGCAGCCGAGCTGAACGGCCCTGAGGTTCCCAGGGCTGCAGTCTTCCAGGAGCGCCCTGTGCCAACCTCCTCCAGTGGAGAGGCTGTTTACTGCCAACTGTTGATGCTTCAGTTAGCAGCTGAGGCTGCAGGAAACCCAGGGTTGAAGGGAGCCGGACTACCAAAGACACCTGCACTGCGTGGAGTATACTTCAAGGACATTTTAAAACAAATGAAAACAATATTCTCGACCTGAACAATGTGG
The DNA here is from genome assembly GCF_000299155.1 of Elephantulus edwardii. Classification (NCBI taxonomy): domain Eukaryota; kingdom Metazoa; phylum Chordata; class Mammalia; order Macroscelidea; family Macroscelididae; genus Elephantulus; species Elephantulus edwardii. The sequence goes on along the minus strand of NW_006399814.1, from coordinate 4,031,235 downwards.
AAGACAGATGTGAGTGGAATGGGAGAGCATACTCATGTTCTTGTACATACTCGTAGGAGACGAGGTGCAGGACTTAACTACAGACATCCTCAAGCCAAGAAAGATACATATTTAAGGGTGGTGGTTGTTGTTGTTATGTGCCATCGAGTTGCTTGCAACTCATAGTGACCTTATGTACAAGACCCCTAAACCCTGCTCTATTCTGCGCCAACCTCACTGCCTCTGACACTCACTCCCACCACCCCAAACACCTAATTGATCCATCTCATCGAGGGTCTTCCTCTCCTGTGCCGTCCCTCCACTCACCCAAACATGATGTCCCTCTCCAAGGACTGGTCCCTCCTTGCTGCATGCCCAACGTAGGTCAAACTTGGACAGAGGACAATTTTACCAACAGGGTAAAAAGGGAAGCCACAGGCTGGGAAAAAAATATTTGGTAATGACATGTCAGACAAGGGACTTATATCTAGAATTTATAAAATACTTGAGCACCACAACAAGATAAAAGTAAATAATCCAATTGAAAAATGGGCACAGGAAATGAACAGACACTTCACCAAAGAAGACATTCAGATGGCCAACGAACACATGGAGAAAAGTTCAAAATCCCTAGCTCTAAGAGAGATGCAAATCAAAACAACTATGAGATATCATCTCACCCCAGTCAGGATAGCAAAATTTAACAGAACGGCAAACAACAAATACTGGCGAGGTTGTGGAGAAACTGGAACCCTTATTTACTGTTGGTGGAAGTGTAAAATGGTGCAATCACTATAAAAGGTGGTGTGGCACTTTCTCACAAAGTTGCAAATAGAGATATCATTTGACCCAGTAATTCCACTACTGGAAATATACCCCAAAGAGACCATAACTGTCACCCAAGCAGATATATGCACACACATGTTTATCACAGCTTTGTTCATAATAGCAAGGAGTTGGAAACAACCTAAGTGCCCCTCAACAAACAAATGGATAGAGAATCTGTGGTATATTCACACAATGGAATACTGCGCTGCACTGAAATAGAAGAAACTCATGAAATATTATTAAAAATGGGTGACCCTGGAAGGCATTATGCTAAGGAAAATACCTCAGTCACAAAGGACAAATACTACATAGTGCCACTGTTGTAAAACAGGACTGACATCGGGGTGGAGGGAGACTGAGAAAGATGGGATAAATAATGCATACGGAATTGAAACAGATGAGGGAAAGAACTGTTTAAAAGGGATATGTGATTAGGTATTATTGTGATGACAGGAGTCCAGAACGAAGCCTGCATAGTGGAGTGGACGTGGGGGGAAGGATTGTAAAACAATGAAAGAATTTTTCTTTTACTTTTCAAAGAGAAGAGTGTACTGGGGAGGAGGGGTGGGCCGGGAGAAAAGTGCAACAATGAATGAATGGAAATCCAAAGTCTCTGTAAATTTTCAGTAAAATTTATAATAATAGTAAAAAGAAATGATAATTAAAAAGAAATTAAAAAAAAAAAAAGAATCTTTGACTCCAAGGAGCATTCCAGCATTGCCCTCTCTAGGAAATCCTGTTTGTTCTCCTAGCAGTCCATGGTATATTCAACACTCTTCTCAAGCACCACAGCTCAAAGGCATCAATTCTCTTTCTACTATCCCTAGTCACTGTCCAACTTTCTGATGCACAGCACATAATTGTGAAGACTATAGCCCGGATCAGGTGCACCTTAGTCTCTAGCCTGATGTTGTTGCTCTTCAGTACTTTTGAGAGGTCCCTGACAGCTGACTTTCCCAATACAATTCATCTCTTGATTTCCTGGAAACTGGTACCAAGAGTGTTGACTGTGGAGCCAAGCAAACTAAAACTGTTAACTATCTCAATCTCTTCACATCCATACTGATGCTGCCAATTGGCTCAGTGGCGAGAATCTTTGTTTTCTTGATGTTGAGCTTAAACACCAAAAAAACAAAGTTCTTAAATTTCAAATCACACACAAAAAGGATGAAAAAAGACTATATAACAGGGGAGAGACTGGAGTGCATTATACTGAGTGAACTCAGTTTCATAAGGACAAATATTGTATAAGATTATTATTGTAAAAATAGAAGAATAATTAGGAGTCCAAGGGAGAAAGGGGAGCTAGAGGTGTCAGGGCAGACGGGAGAAGCCATAGGATAGCAGAGTTTGCCGAGTGGAAGGAGGGGGTGAAGTAAATGGTGAAGATCTGGTGGGGACCTGAAAAGACGGGTGAGTGGTGGGCATAATTCAATGGGGATTAATTTTATAAAACACAATGTATGTGAATGGGTGTAGAAAACACAATGTGAATGAAGCAAAGCGTGAAACACAATGTATAAAAGTGTTTTATGCAAGCCAATATAAAACGTTTTTTTAAAAGGATGAAAGTAATTCATTTAGTAACCTCAACATAGTCCTAAGAGACAGTGGAAGAAGGGGTAAGACGACTATTACCCACAGAAACCTGGAGTTGGGGTGGAAGGAAAGTATACACGACTCTATCTCAATAATCTAAACACAAAATTCTGAACTAGTTAAAATAGTCCCATAACGTACGCCTCCATGCACACATGTGGGTACACACATACACAAACACATCCATCTATCCATCCATCCATCCGTCCGTCCGTCCGTCCATCCATCCAGATTCTATGCTATGTTAGTTACCTAGGGTCAGTGAATGACTTTACCAAACAACTTCATTCTTTGACATTGCAGTAAGCCAGAATTCCAAGTTCAGGGTGCCGGCTAGCGTAAGCTCTTCTAGCTCCTGATTTGGAAGGGAGGTCTCTGTTTCCTTCCACATCTGTCAGACCAGTACAGATCTCCATATATCCTGGCCTCCTCTGGGCTGAGATGCCCACCAGTACCGGGTCCTGGTGCAAAGGACACTCACTCTGTCCCTGGTGATTCTTTCAAGGTCCTCACTGTGTTATTGGCTTCCCTCATCTTATTTGTGCTATAAAGGGGCAAAGGTTATTAAAGACCACATCCAGGGACACTCCCCTTTTAACGGTGAGGTAAGGGTCATGATGGGACTGAGGGTGTTGCGTCTTATCCTCAATCCTCTTACTGCTGTTTGTTTTCTTAGACCCTTGTCTCCACATCACATCATTACATACAGATATTTTGGAGGAAGGCACAATTCAGCCCCTGTGCACCAGTGCCTAAGACAAGAGGAAAAACAGTTCTGCTGGGCAGAAAAACGATCTGTATCAAGTAAAATCAATACCTTTGGATGATCTAAAGTAAACAGACTGTGATTAACACAAAAACATTGTTTAGTTATTGTTTACATTCTTTACAAAGATTCAAGGACCAATTCCTGAGTAGAACAAAATCCTAAGTGATTACAAACTTAGTAATATATTATTGGAATACTTAGAACAGATCTGTTTGTAATTTTAAGAAGATTCTGAACACACAGACACACTCATCATAAATTATTTCAAATCCCCATCTAGTAACAGATGGATTCACCCTTGTGATGCAAATGGGTAGTGTGTCCAGTTGTGAACAAAAGGGCTAAAGGTTCGAATCCATCCAGAGAAATCTTGGAATTTTTTTGCTTCTGAAAAATCAGCTCTTGAACATTGTCTGGGACACATAGCTGACTGATGCACGTGGGGGTGTCCTAGGGTGGAACACACCTCCTGACCACTGGTAAACTCCTCAAGGAACTAGTACGTCAAGCCAACTGAAAGTTCCCAAGGACTGAGAACAGGGATCAGCCACTGCTTGATTTTGTAAATTAAGTTTTCCTGGGCAAAGATACCTTAACTTACGTACGTTTTATGCCCACTCTTGGACACGAATAAACAAAAACACCACTGCCAGGAAGCTTCCAATTCATGACAACTCCCCATTGGGTTTCCAAGGCTGCAAATCTTTAAGAGAAGAGATTCTCTCTCTGGCCTTGTAGCAGCTGGTGGATTTGAACCACTGACCTTTACGGTAGTAGCCCAACTTATGAAGTTCTTCAATATCAGGGCACTCTGAATGCTATGAGGTGGAGAAATTATGACAGAGACAATGCATTCTGCAAAGCCATAAGTATATACTGTCTAGCTCTTCAGAGAAAGGGCATGCTGTCCTTGACGAAGAGGGGAGGAAGGAGAGGGGATGCTTGATCAAACACATGTACCTGGAACAGACCCTCCAGTTAAAGAGCCACCCACTCCCCCAAACACCCAGGGAATGATTACAAACTTGACCGTGATCCAAGTCACAAACAAGTCTTGAAGCTCCTGGGGGGGGGAAAAAATCAATATCCCACGGATCATCTTCTCCGACTGTGATTCGATAAAGATGCATTTCTAAATGATTTGTGGGCGAAGGGAGTTATGGGAATGGAAAGAGAACAGGCTGGAAGCTCAAAGATAATGAAAATGCTACTTATCAAAACTTGTGTGATGCTGTTAAAATTTTTTTCTCAAAAGAAAATGTATGGCTTCAAATACCTGTGTTGGACAGGTGTTAAAATTAATAACGGGGGAAAATGAACGAGATATATCCCAGGGACGCAGTCAGGAAATTATTTTAGTAAATAAGGCGAGATGGGTAGACAATAACTTCAGCGCTTAGCTGGAGTGGGAAACAGCAGCAGACAGCAGGGCTTGCACCGTTGCTGTCCATGGTGCTCCATGCATTAGCGCTGCGTTTTGGCTGGAAAAGGTGTCTTGTCATATTCAGACCTTTTAGGCACATGATGAATCCTTGGGTAGCACAGAAATAAACACAGAGGAGGTGACACTTTAAGTCATAAATAGCCAATATTCTGAGTAATTTAACATATGAGGTAACATTGAAATTCAAGGGAGAAATGCTAGTTTATCATCTAGACAGAAAACACCACCACACCACAAATTAACTCCAGCCTTACGCCATTTACAACATGTACAAAAACAAACTGAAACAAAAAATTCTGGAATAAAACTCTGAAAACTACATGTGTGTTTCTTAGCTGTGGAGATAAAAGGGCAGGGCTGACTCAGTGTAGAATTCTCACCTTCCATATGGGATTCCCGGTACTTACAGTCCTCACCGACTTGACTATGAAGGCTTGGGTGTGGCTGAGACCATGGACAGACCTTCCAGCAAAGAATGATGAGGGAGAAAGGTCTGTCACACTATATCCCAAACATGTTGTTGTTAAGTGCCGTCAAGTCGCAGGCGACTCATAGCGACCCTATGAAGCAGAGTACTGGACGCTTGGGTGTCTCTCATCCTCTCTCCAGGTTCATAGGGTTTCCAGAGGTAAGCTATTACAGAAGTGGATGCCACTCCTGCTCCCAAGCTTGTTTTAACTGGGGAGCTCCACCCCACTCTCTGTCCACATTGGGTAGCCAACCATTAACGCATTTGACACATCCGTGTCACAGTGTTCAGCCTCACAGCTACCAAAAGTGACCACAGTACGACAACTTGTACACCAGGGCTATACAACCTAGAGGAATAGCCTATAAAAACCTTACAGAGAAACAATAAAGACCTAAATAAGTGGAAAAATGTTCCCGTTCATGGGAAGGAAGACTCAATATAGAGAAAATGACAGGTCTACCAAAAGCAACCTACATGTTTAACACAATCTCAATACAGACACCAAGTCCATTTTTCAGAGAGATGGAAAAGACAATTGACAAGTTTATTTGGAAAGGAAAGAGACCTTGAATAAGCAAAATACATCTGAAAACCAAAAATCAAGTGGGAGGCATAGCAATCCCTGACCTCAAAACTTACTATATATCTGTAATAACCAAAACAGCATGGTGCTGGTACAATGACAGGCACATAGACCAGTGGAACAGAATTGAGAACCCAGAAGTTAAGCCATCCAACTAACTGATACTTGACAAGGAAATAAAACCTATCAAATGGGGAAATGACAACCTTTTCAACAAATTGTTGTTGATTTTGTTTGGTGCCATGAGTTGAGTATGATTTACTGTGACCCTATGAGCAAAAGATCTGAACTCCGTTCTATCCTGCGCCATCCTCAACTTCCTGGCACACAAGAGCCCACCGCGACAGTCACCGTGTCGATCCACCTGGCTGAGGGTCTTCCTCTCCTTCTCTCAACGTCCACCCTTCCCAGCATCATGTCCTTCTCCAAGGAACAGCACCTCCTAGCAACATGTTCAAAATATGTGAGGTGAAGCCTCATCATTCTTGCCTCCAAAGAGCACTCTGGCTGCACCCTCTCCAAGACATATCTGTTCATTCTCTTGGCTGTTCATGGATATTCAGTGCTCTTCTCCAACACCACAGCTCAAAAGCATCAGTTATTTTTCTGTCATACTTGTTCATTGCCCAGCTCTCAGATGCAGTAATCGGAAAGACCATGGCCTTAATCAGATGCACCTTAGTCCTCAAACTGACATCACTACTCCTCAATAATTTGGAAAGGTCCCTAATTGCAGATTTTCCCAGTGCATTGCATCTCCTTATTTCCTGACTGCTGGTACCAAGGGTGTTAATTGTGGATCCAAACGCGATGAAGCTGCTGACAGTTTCAATCTCCTCTCCATCCATCATGACACTGCTTATTGGTCCAGTGGTAAGAATCTTTGCTTTTCTGACATTGAGATGCAATCTATACCGAAGGTTGCATTCCTTGATCTTCTGCAACAAGTACTTCAAGTCTGGCCTACTACCTGCAGCAAGCTGAAGCAGGATCCACACCTTTCACCATAAAAAAAAAATCAACTCAAGGTGGATCAGAGACCTAGGATTAAAGCCAAAACCCATAAAGATCATAAGTGACAAAGTGAGATCAAGGCCTACCCTATGGTATGAAAAGGCTGACAAATACAGTTAGAAATACAAAACCAGGAGAAGATAAAATTGTTGAATGGAACCTGCTAAAGACGGAATCCCTGTGTGAATCAAAAACTTCTTCCAAAAGGGTGAAAAGAAAAGCTATTGCCTGGGAAAAACATTTGGCAATACCGTCTCAGACAAGGGTCTCATAACAAAAGTTTGCAGAACTTAACAACAATAGCAGCAACAACAGCAGCATAGAGAGAGATCAGTTGGCCTCGTGGACAGAAAGTCAAACTCTCAAGACAAATGTGGGTGCCTCTAATCCACAGCCCTCAGGCCTGCTTTTACTTGGTTTTGGTGAAACATTCTTCTAGGTCATATAACCCTGGTATGTCCACTTGTCGTACAGAGAGGTAACTCGTGGTTGCTGTAAAGTGAACACTGTGAAACTGATGAGTCAATTGTGAGAATGGTTACCCATGGTGTACAGTGTTTGGCGGAGCTCCCTGATTAAAACAAGCTTGGAAGCAAGAGTGGCATCCACTTCCATAATAGCTTGACTCAGGAAACTCTATGAACCTGGAGGAAGGACGAAAATTATACAAGTGTTCCAGTCTTTCATTCATAGGATTGTTATGAGTCACCTCTGATTCGACAGCACTTAACAACAACAACTACAACAACACAGGGCCTCCACAAGAAAAAAGACACATAACCCAGTTACAAAATGGGCAGAAGACATGGAGAGACTTTCCACAGAGGAAGACATTTGGATGGCCAACAGAAACAATAAGAAATTCTCAAAATCACTGTAATAAAAGAGATACAAATCAAAACCACAATGAGATACCATCTCACCCCAGTAGCAGTGGCAAAGTTGGACAGGGCAGCAAGCAATAAATGCTGGAGAGGATGTGGGGAGATAGGAACCCTCATATGCTGTTGGTGGGATTGTAAGATGGTCCAATCACTCTGGAAGGCAGTGTGGAACTTCTTCAGTGGGAGAGGCTGTAAGCAGAGGGATGAGGATGTGCAGGGGAGGGGGGAGAGATTAATCACGGGGTTGCACAATTTGATGGGTGGAGGGGTGAAGGAAATGGAAAGAATTTGTTCTTAGAAACAATATATCCAAATTTTGTAAATAAAGTAGTAGAAGAAAACCCAAAACACAGGGCTGTTTACGGTTATAAAAGAAAAAAGAAAGCTGAACATAGAAATTCCATTTGACCCAGCTATTCCATTGCTTGGAATAAGCCTTTAGAGAATGAGAATCGAGGCACAAACAGAGACTTGTACACCAATATTCATTGCAGCATTATTGGAAACAGCCCCAATGTCCAACCACAGTCGAATGAATTGAGAAATTGTGGTGCCTCCACATGATGGAATACTATGCTCACACAAGCGCAATGATTTTGAAAGTTAATATATAAACTGAGAGAGACTGGAAAACATTATGCTCAATGAACTGAGTAGCATAAGGACAAATACTGCGTAATACCATTATTATAGAAACAAATGATAATTACTAAAACGTGTATGAAGATCCAAGGGGAGACGGTGGGAACAGAAGAGTGTGGATGGTTAGGGGGCAAATCATATGGTTGCATAATTTGCTGGGCAGAGGGAAGGGGTAACGGAAATGGAAAAGATCCAGCGAGGACCAAAAAGCCAGGGCAATGGTGGACAAGGGCCAATGGAGATGAATTTTATAAAACATAACGCATGGGAATGATTGTATGAAACACAATGTGAATGAAGGAGAGTGAGAAACACAATGTATATAAACTGTGTACGCAAATCAATAGAAAATAAAAATTAAAAGCAAGCAAATACTTTTTGGAGCACAGCAGTCCAACCTACACTCCATCTGAGGGTGGCATGGAGCAGGGCAGACCTGGATCTCTTATACTTGCTTTGGAAGTGCCATGAGTTGCTTGTTCAATGATACCACCTAACAGCAAATAGTGGAGATTTTTTTTTTACTTTGTTGAAATATTTGCTGAAGATTTATTTACAGAGGAAGTTAATAAAATATTCCAACAAATCTTATATCATTCCTTCTAATAGCATCATTTTCCTTGTGTGTGTGCGTGCTTCAGATGTATTGTTGTTGTAGTTATGTGCCGTCGAGTCATTTGCGACTCATAGCGACCCTATGTACAACAGCCCTAAACCCTGCTCTGTCCTGTGCCAATCACACTGTCTCTGACATTCCCATCCCGATTATCCCAGTCGCTGAATCAATCCACCTCATAGAAGGTCTTCCCTTCCTGAGCTGTCCCTCCACCCTCCCAGGCAGGATGTCCTTTTCCAAGGACCGGTCTCTCCTTGCAACATGTCCAAAGTATGTTAGACGAAGCCTGAGAATCCTTGCCTCCAAGGATCCACCCAGTTTAACCCTCTCCACGATGAATCTGTTTGTTTTCCTAGTAGTTCATGGTACCCTCAATACTCTTCTCCAGCACGACAGCTCAAAGGCATCAATTCTCCTTCTATCCTCCTTAGTCATTGTCCAACTCTCTGATGTATAACAAGTGATTGCAAAGACCATGGTCTGTATCAGGTGCACCTTAGTCTCCAGAGAGACACCATTGCTCTTCAGTACTTTGGAGAGGTTCCCTAACATCAGACTTTCCCATGGCAATGTGCCTTTTAATTTCCTGGCTACAGGTGCCAAGAGTGTTGTATTGTAGTTTATATAATTAACTATTGACCTATGCCTATTATCACTGCATCTCTGCATGTCCAAGTTGAGTCTTTCCTATTCTTTTACTTCCTCCTTACCTTCTAATCTCTGCTATCCCATAGATTTTCTCCCTTTCATATTTTAAGCCCCTTTCCCTCCCTTCTTCCTTCTGAACAAAATATGTTATTTTGCTTAATTCAATTAAAGCTATGCTGCACAATTACTTGCTACGCCTCAGAGAGCTGGACAATGACTAGGGAGGACAGAAGGAGAGTTGATGCCTTTGAGTTGTGGTGCTGGAGAAGAGTGTTGAATATACCATGGAATGCCAGGAGAACAAAACAGGTTTGACCTAGAGACAGTGAAATCGGGCTGCTTCTTGGGGGTAAGGATTCTGAAGCTTCATCTGACATACTTTGTACATGTTACAAGGAGGGACCAGTCCTTGGAGAGGGACATCATGCTTGGGAGGTTGGAGGGACAGTGCAGGAGAGGAAGACCCTCAATGAAATGGATTGATTCAGTCAGTCACTGGGGCAGGGAGGTGTGTCAGAGGTAATAAGGTTGGCACAGAATAGGTCAGGGTTTCAGGCTCTTATACACATGGTTGCAATTGACTTGATGGCACATAGCAACAACAACAACTTCTCAAAATTTATCAGTACAAACGAAGGTCATGCCACTGGGGGTGGGAAGACAAGGAGGGGGAAAGGGGAAAGGAGGAGAAAGCAAGGGAGGAGGGGAGGAGGGAAGAGGAGGAGGGAGGAAGGCTGCCTGCTGCTTTTACAGGAGCCTAGAGAAGCCCCGGTGGTGCAGCCATGAAGCCCTTGCCTGCTGACCACAAGGCCTGCAGTTCAAACTGGCCAGCCCCCCCCAGAGGAGGAAGGCATGGCAGACAGCTTCCACAAAGACTTAGTCTTAGGAACCCGAGTGGGCAGCTCTTCTCTGAGCCTATTGGCACATAAAGTTGGAATTGACCTAATGGAGATAAGTTTGAGATTTGCTTTGAGGAGGAGAGAAGTGCACCAATTCTGCACACTTCCATCCCCCCACTTGACTGAAGAGTAGTAACTCGTGTCTGTGGGGTGTCCCTTCCCCTCAGGTCCTCTGGGCCCTGACACAGCCATAGAGGTTGACCTTGCAGCCGACCATCTTCCCTCCTTGTGGGGTTCCACCTCTCGCTGGCTTTTGGCCGAGTGAGGCACTCAGTCATGAGTCCAGGGCATGTGAGCTGGTTTCGGGTGTGCCCACGGAGACGTCTGTCCCCAGCCGCACACCCTTCATGGGTTCATCAGAGGCAGCTCACTGTGCTGTTCCTTCTCTTTCCCGACAGCTGATACCGGCGCCCGAGGACCCACCGTTCCGCAGCGCTCTTGCTAGGGGTGCAGGTTTGTTTGCGATTAACTTGGCTCCCCTTTCTTTTTAGGGAGAAAATATTGGCAGCTGCACAAATCAATATCCTTTCCTCTCTAGGTTGGGTTGATCGGCACCAAATTATCTGAGTCTTCTGACATACACTTGATAAAGGACACTTGCCACCAAAGTCCCAAATACGTCGATATGACCTTAGAGTTGACTTTCCAAAGCAAGACGACTGGTCGACCCTATTCTAAAGAGTAAATTTACCTTGTCTAGTCTGATGAATTTCTCTATCTATCTCCCACTCCAGAGAGATACATTATTATAAACAGAAATTTAAAATGATAATGCAACTGAACTGAGTGTGATATTTCTTAATTTCCCTACCATCTTTTATTTTCAGTCAAGTTCACTAAAAGATTCCTGTAAGAAAGTAAAGTTTACAGTCATGGAGAAAATTACAGTCGGTAACAGAACCAACCTCAAAACTAACCCAATGCCTTAGGGTTGATTCTAACTCCAGCTGCCTTGCAGGGTTTCCAAGTCTACAAATCTTCACAGAGTGAGTTTGAACCAGCGATCTTTTGGTTAAAAGCTGAGTGCTTTAATCTTGACACCACCAGGGCTCCTTTAAACGATAGAACACTCACCCCCAAGCCTCACCCCGCCCAGTGTAACCAGTACTATCCAGCCAGAATTCGCTCAGAGACGCATAGCAACAAAACCATATCATTGTGTCCATATTACTTCATGTTGGGGGAAAAATACTAATCACATATTCCTCTTGAGGTGGGGTGGGCGGGGAGAAGGGTGCAACAATGAATGAATGGAATTCCAAAATCTCTGTAGATGTTCATTGAAATGGAAAATAAATAAAATATAAAAAAGCTACAATCTTTACTACGCATTATACCTCTATGCAAAGAAAGCAAACATCGTCACAAGCGGATCAATAAGTAGCAACATGCTACATGGAGAAGAGTTACAAGTTGTCAAGGATTTGATTTTGCTTGAAGTCGCAGTCAACACTCATAGAAATAGCAGTGAAAAAACTCAAACAGCATATTTAATGGGCAAATGATCTGCCAAGCATCTCCTTAAAGTGCGGAGGAGCAGAGATTTCACTTTGAAGACAAGGGTGCCTGGCCCAAGCCATGGAATTTTCACTCGCTTCACAGGCATTTGAAGGTCTGACTCTAAGTGAGGAGTTGGAAGAATTATCGATATCTTTGAATTGTGGTGCTGACAAAGAATACTGTATACGTACCACGGACGATCAAAAGAAGAACTTTGACTCACAGACCTTGGGCACGTTGTCAGGACGGGCCAGTTCTTGCAAAGAGAATCATGGTGGCAAAGGTTGAAAGGCAGAGAGCGAGGAGACCCCCAGCAAGGCGGTTTGATGCGGTGACTGTCACAATGGGTCTGTCGGACATCGTGAGGATGCCCCAGAAGGTGGTGACTCCTGGTCTGTTGGTCATAGGGTCCTTGTGAATTGTAGTCAACGTAACCACGAATAACAGCAACTAAAATAAAAGCAAGAGAGAGAACGCTCTATCCAGGGCGCTCGTCATAAGCAAGAGTGGTGGAACTTTGCCTTACACACGGGTCCATGTTTCAGGAGGAACCAGAGCCTGGAGGAAGATGTCGTGCTTGTTAGACGATCAGCTAGAAGGAGGAAGAGGCTCAAGAGATGGCCTGACCCAGCCTGCAGCGAGGGGCATAGGTGCAGCAGAGACGACGGGGATGGCGCGGGGGCAGGCAGGGTTTTCCTCCGCTGCGCATGGCGTTGCTTTGACTCTATTGGACAGCGCCTCGCCATGGAATCCGCATCCTGGTGATGCAGAGTGTTTGTTATATGTTAATCTTGTAGGTGAAAGATAGGTAGTTGAAACACCTCAGCCTCTGTGCTGGATAAAGATGACAGTCTTTTCCCAGAAACAACCTCAGAAATCCAATGGAGGGACGTCATGAAGCAGAACTGAACTGAGGGCAGTGGGTTTGAGTCTGAATTTATCGTGAACCTTTACTGTAATTCACATGAAGGAGAGACAGACTCGGGGTCCTGGCTGACAGAGGCCAGAGCAGCAGCTTTCGTACGCTTCACAGCTGGGCCACAGCACGCCGTCATGGTGACTGCGTGTACTTGCGAATGCAGTGAGTGAGTTCTACCTCTACATGGTAATCCATGGCTTCTGGTCATCAGGGAGGCTAGTCCTGGCACATACTGCAGCCAGGCTGAATCTGGACAACATTATGCCTCGTGGAAAAAAAAAAAAAAGTCAGACACAAAAGGTTGCATGTTGTACGATTCCATCTCTATGTTCAGAAGAGGGGGATCGATAGAGACAGAAAGTAGACGGGACCTGCCGGGGGCTAGCAGGAGGGAGGTCATCAGGAGTGACTGCTAATGGGGATGGGATTTCTTTTTGAGGTGATAAAAAGCTTCTAAAATTAGAGAGTGCTGATGGTTACACAACTCTGTGGATGCACCGAAAAACCACTGGATTGTGTACTTTAAAGGGTGATTTATTTTGGGTATGTGAATTATATCTCAATAAAGCTGTTACTGAGAAGAGCTCAGGCTAAATTATCCAAGCTAGCTCACGTGTCCCTCAGAATCAGAAATGTAAATACACATGGCAATTAAGAGACCCATAGAAACATTTATAGGGCTTTAAATGCGATTCATACTAGGGTAGCAATTGATTGTACGCCTTCTGGTAATGGTGAAGTAGCTTGCACTAGACTAATTTCCTTGTCAATAAAATTATAACCTCTAGATAAACCACGGAGACAACTCTGGGAAGCTCTGAGCAGCACCAATCTTGAAGAAATGGGAAAGCTCTGACGCTGGATGAAGGGAGAAACTTTGGGTGAGGGCACGTTTAAGTGGGTGGCTATGAACGACAATATTTCTTTTTCCCCTTAAATTATTTAAAGAAATTCTAATTATTTAAAGATATTCAAAGCAAAGACAGCAATGAAGTTCGAAGCTTGGGCCATATGTGGATGTAAAATATTTACTGACAAGAGTGAAATAGTGAGACAGAGCTTGCTGAGTGTGTTGAGCGTGAAAGAGCCAGCGGTAACACGCAGACCAGTTCCGATTGCATCAGTTCAACTCAATGGGGCCCCTACATGTGTCAGAACAGAACTGTGGTTCACGGGGTTTTCAAAGGTGGTGATCTTTTGGAAATAGTTTGTCAGGCCTTCTTCTGAGATTCTTCTGTGTGTATTCAACTCAAACCTGCAATAGTCTAAGTATGCACCTTACTTCAGGTCAGGATCCCTGAACCGGATTCACTACTCCTGAGTCAGTTCTAACTTACAACGACCTTCCGGGAGAGAGTACGTGTCCTTACAGGACCTTCCCAAGGCTCTGAAGAACTGATGCCTTCAAAGTGTGCTGCTGTTTATGCAATGTGACGGCCTCCAGATTTACCCATTTTATGAATTCTTCATTGTTCTTTTACGTAGTACACTTACATAGTATTCATTATGTGAAGCGACTCATAGCTGACCCTCCAGCAGGTTAAAATTTTAAGAGCCAGTCAACACGCATCCTTCTCCCACAGACCAGCTGGTGGATTCAAACCACATGTCTTTGGTATGGCAGTGCAGCTCCTTACCACTAGACCACTAAAACATGTTGTTGCTTTTAGGTGTCATTAAGTTCAGTACAACTCATAGTGAACAAGAGACCTGAAACACGTCCTGCTGTGTACTGTTTTCATCGCCTCTGAGTCATCTGAGCCTATTCCTGTAGTCACTGTGTTAATCCACCTAGTTGAGGGTCTTCCTCTCTTTGGCCAACTCTCCAACTTTCCCAGCATCATGTCCTTCTCCAAGGAACAGCCTCTCCAAACGACATGCCCAAAGGATGAGAGATGAGGCTTCACCATCCTTGCCTAGAGGAACACTTACGTTTTACCTTTCCAAGACATAACTGTTTGTTCTTTTGACAGTCCATGGGACAGTCAGCACTTTTCTCCAATATTGCAACTCAAAGACATCAATTCTTCTGTCATCTTTAGTCATTGTTCAGCTCTCAGATGCATAGCAAGTAACTGAAAAGACTTTTGCTCGAGTCAGGCACGACTTCGTCTTCAAACTGACATCATTGCTCTTCAGTGTTTTGGAGCAGACTCTGACAGCAGACTTGCCCACAGCAGTACGTCTCCTCATTTCCTAACTGCAGGTACCTAGGGTGCTGACTGTGGAGTCAAGCAAGATGAAGCCATTGACAGTGTTAATCCGTTCTCTCTTTCATGATGTTGTCTATCCGCGCAGTGGTAAGGACCTGGTAAAGGTAAAACAAAGGTTTTCTTGATATTGAGATGTAATCCACAGTGAAGGCTGGAGTCTTTGATGCTCTGTAGCAAGTTTTTCAGGTCTTCCCCCTCAGCAAGCAAAGTTGTGTCATGTGTGTGACACAGGTTGTTGATGAACCTTCCTCTGATCCTTATGGCATATTCCTGTTCATAGAGTCTCTCTCTGTGCCTGTGTGTGTATGAAGTCAGAACCAATACATCGCTGAGCCTTCAGAGGCAGTGATCACACAGGAAGAGAATGCCCATCCTTCTCCCATGGAGCAGCTGCGGGATTCAAACCACAGGCCTTTGGGACTGCATTGCAGCTTCTTGCCACTAGGCCACTAGAGCTGCCTATGCCACATTCCTGTTCATAGAACCTGGCTTCATGAATGACTTTCTCAGCAAACCAATTGAATAAGTATAGAGAAAGGATACACCCCTGATCACATCATTCTTGATTTTAAACCACTCAGCCTGGCCTTGCTCTGTTCAGACAATAGCTTCTTGATCTAGGTATAGATTTCACATGACCACAATTAAGTGTTCTGAGATTCCCATTCTTCTAACTGTAGGCCATGCTTGTTATCTACACAGTCAAATACCTTTGTGTTGTCAATAATCTACAGCTAGACATTCTCCTGGTATTCTTTACTTTCAGCCAGGATCCATCTGATATCAACAATGATATCATTGGTGCTAGAGCCTCTTCTAAACCCAGCTTGAATTTTGGCAGTATTCCGTCAATGCCTCGTTTTCGCAATGCATCATCAATGCAATAACTTTTGGATGATCTTTAGCAATATTTTGCTTGCATGTAATATTAATGATATTGTCCAATAATTTAGAAGAGTACTTCAGAATTGTTGTTACTATTGTGTCATCCATGATTCATAGAGACCCTATGTACAACAGCGCTGAACCCTTCCCTATCCTAAACAGTATCAAGGTCTCTAACACAAGACCATTACTCCAGGTACCATGTCAATCTATCTCATCCAGAGTCTTCCTCTCCTGCACGGTACCTCCACCCTCCCAAGGGACTGCACTTTCTCCAGGGCTGGTCTTTCCTGTCCATGTGGCCAACGTATGAGGAATTACTATTATTATAGAATGGGGATTAAGGACCAGAGAGAGGTGGGGGAGGGTGAAGCAGAGGGATGAGGATGTGCAGGAGGTGGATTAATCATGGAGTTGTACAATTTGATGTGTGAAGGAGGTGAGGGAAATTGGAAGAATCTGTTCTCACAAACAATGTATTTAAATTTTGTAAATAAACTAGCATTAAAAAAAGTCAACTTGGCGAGTAGGAAGGGAGAGAGAGCAGGTAAAATGTGCAACAATGAATGAATGAAAATCTAACTTTTCTATAAACTTTTGTTAAAAATCACAATTAAAATTTAAAAAATGTTATTTTAAAATAAGTGCTTGCCTCCAAAGAGAAACTTGGTCCCACCATTTCCAAAACAGACCTATTTGTTCTCCTGGCAGTCCATGGTATTTTCAATAGTCATCTCTAGCACTACAACTCAAAGGCAACAGCTCTTTTTTTGTTGTTGTTGTCATTTTTCATCATTGTCCAACTCTCTGATGCATAGCAAGTAATTACAAAGACCATAGCTTGGATCAGGCTCAGCCTTAAGCTCCTGACTGATGTCATTGCTCTTCAGTACTTTGGAGAAGTCCCTAAGAAAAGATTCCCCAATGCAATCCATTGTTTTAATTTCCTAACTGCTGGGGCAAGAGTGTGGATAGTGGAACTGAGCAAACCGAAATTGTTAACAATCTCAATCTCTTCTCCATATATCACAGTGTTGCCAATTGGCCCAGTGGTAAGAATCTTTGTTTTCTTGATGTTAAAGCTTAAATCCTACTAAAGACTTTAAAAAATCATCAAGAAGATAAAAACGCGAATCAATTTTAGTATGTATGCACATAATAATTGTCTCAACAGAAACTTTTAAAAATTTATAGAACATAGCAATTCCATGTGACCTAGCTGTTCCACAGATAGGGATATACCTCAAGGAAATTAGAACTAAGAGACAGAGATTTGTGCACTGATATTCATAGCAGTGTTATTCACAATAGCAAGAACATGGAAACAAGCCAAATGTTATCAACCAATGAATGGATTGAGAAATTCCCGTGCATTCACATAATGGAATATTATGCAGCACTCAGAAGCAATTTTGAAAAATACTAAATAATATGAGAGAGGCTAGAGAACATTATAGTGGGTGAACCACCTCAGTCTCATGAGGGAAAATACTGCATAATACTATTACTGTAAAAATAGAAAGATAACTAGTAAGATGTGGATAAAAGTCCAAAGGGGGAAGGTGTGAGAGAAGGGAGATGGAGGGTGGGGCGAGAGAAAAATCATGGAGTCACAGAGTTTGGTAGAAGGATGAAGGAGGTAAAGGAATTGGCAAAGATTCAGTGAGGATCTGAAAAGATGTTGTTGTTGCTGTTTGGTGCCGTTGAGTCATAGACGACTCATAGCGAAAGGCCTGAGCACTGTTCATAGAGTTTCGGGAGGCAAGCCATTTCGCAAGAGGATGCTGCTCCTGCTTCCAGGCTGATCTGAAAAGATAGTGGACATAAATCAATGGTGATTAGTTGTGTAAAGAACAGTGTGTGGGAATGATTGTATGAAACACAATGTGAGTGAAGGAATGTGTGAAACACAAAGTATATTAATTTTGCTTGCAAATCAATATAAAATGAGCATAAATTTAAAGAGGAAATATTTCTTAAAATTTGACAGGAGGGGAAAAATGTTTCTATAAAAGTAGCTGGAGGGTATAGAATCCTTCTCTGAGCCGTTGATAGAAAATTAACACAACAAAGACCATGAAGACACAAAAAAGATGAGCAACAAAATGAACCACTCTGACCTGTCTGACATTTAGAGAACATACACAGAACAAAGGAAGAACATATTTTGTTTTTAAGACCCTAGTCAGTTGGCCAAGTGGTTGTTCTCCAGATTTCTTTGCACAACTTGGTGAGCACATCCAGGGCAAAATCTGTTATCTTAAATACTTCAATTGGTATACCATCTATTCCTGGGGCCTTATTTTTTGCTATTTCCTTCAAAGCAGCTTGAACTTCTTCCTTCATCACCATAGGCT
>NW_006399814.1:3977448-4011291 GCF_000299155.1 Elephantulus edwardii | reverse complement strand
GACTGCTGACATTTTTCTTTTGACCAGTGTCTCTTTAGTTGTGCTGTCTCCAAGGTAAGGTGACTTGTCCTGTAGAACTCCTGCCCGAGGGCCCGCCAGATTTCCCCGGGTACCTTTGAAAGACGCCTCTTCATTGCTATCTGAGGTGGCTTCCTTGTGCACCACTTTCAGGCTTCCCTTCCGCCCAGGAGCATGTGCCACATCTTAGTCTATATATGGATTCCCAATAAGCACACAATTACATATTCTTGAAGACTACATTATGATGAATGCCTTTACATTGTGGTACTGGTGAGCAGTATTGAATTTACATAGACTACCAGGTGGCCTGGTTGCCTAGTGGTTAGAAGCTGTGCTGCAATCCAGAGGCCAGTAGTTTGTATCCACCAGCTGCTCCACGGGAGAAGGATGGACAATCTTCTCCCATGCAATGAACTGCCTCTGAAATCATGCCAGAGGGTCTTCTTCGGGTCAGTTCCAAGTCAACGGTACACAATAAGCAGGTGGCCTAGTGGTAAGGAACTGCACTGCATTCCCAGGCTCATGGTTTGACCCTAGCGGCTGCTCTACGGGAGAAGGATGGACAATTTCCTCTTGTCCAATTAACTGCCCCTGAAAACTCAGTGGAGAGTTAGCTGTCAGTCAGTTCCAACTGGACAGTACACAATAGCAAGCAGAGAACAAACAAATCTGTCTTCAAGGAAGCACAACCACATTGCTCCTCTGAGGCAAGGATGACGAAACTCTGTCTTAATGTTTCAGGCATGCTGTCAGGAGGCAGGAGTTCTTGGAAAAAGACATCATGCTTGGAAAAGAAGAGGCTCATCAAAAGAGGGGAAGACTAGGTGTGCTTTACTAGAGCCAGCACTTTGAGGTGTGGGGAAACAAGGGCCTGAAATGCCCCTGGAGAAAGGTTCCTTTGTCTGGGGATCCCTGACATTTGACATTTTGAGGCCATCCCAGGAGGAACCAAAGACGACAACAGTTTGGGACAGAAAGCAACGAGCAGGGGCCATATTTTCTCAGCTAGTATGCTGAGGTCCTAGAGTGAGAGCTGTCTTCAAAAACCCCCATGGACAGAAACTGTGTAAGGTGCAGTTCCTGGTCTCACATCTCTCCTCAGACAGAGGAGGACATTAGATTTCAGGAGAGAAGATATGTTCAGATGAGACACCCTTTCCCAGAGCCCGTACCTTTAGGTGTAAGGGAGAGAAGGGCCTGAGACAAGCCTGGATAAAGATGCCTCAATTTGGGGATCCCCCTGCCTCCCCATAGGCTATACAAGGGAACAAATAGGACAGTAGAATTTGGGACAGGGAACTGCAAGCAGAGAATAGACTCACTTTCTCAGAGGTCAGGCTGAGCTCAGCTGCCAGAGAGCCAGGTGGCTTCACAGCCCAAGGACAGAAATTGCTTAAGTGGAGCACTGGGTTTTCACACCACTCTCTCACTACACAGACAGAGGAGGACAATAGGGTTTTCCCAAGGGGACTACAAGAAGGCAAGATTCCTGCAGGGCAGAATTGCAGACTAGAGAGAACTGTGAAGGACAGGACATTAGGAAAGCATCTTTCCAAGAAAGGACCTACAGTAGAGTAAGTGGTCTATCCCATAGACTAAACTGTTTAAGCAGGCAACTAATTAGTAGCATCATAAAGAACTATCAACAACTTGTATAGACACAATAGAAACAGTCTACTGTACACATAGATTCACATAATGATGAAAAAATAGCAGGTAGCTTCAAACATTGTGGAAAAACAAACTAAGACTTCTTAAAAAAAATAAAATGGCAGTTTCTTTATACCCTGTACTAGTGCTAAGCTTGATCCCTGTTTGTCTCTTATAAACGTTATGGTTTTGGGCTGTACTCCAAGGTCTCTGATCTGCCTTGAGTTGATTTTTGTGTAAGGCGTGAGATGTGGATCCTGTTTCAGCTTTCTGCAGGTAGCAGTCCAGTTTTTCCAGCATCCTTTGTTGAAAAGGTTATCATTTCCCCATTTGATAGTTTTGATTTCCTTGTCGAATATCTGTTGACCATAGATAGCTGTGTCTATTTCTGGGTTCTCAATTCTGTTCCATTGGTCTCTGTGCCTGTCATTGTATTAGTACCATGCTGTTTTGGTTACCACTGCTGTGTAGTAGGTTTTGAGGTCAGGGAGTGCTATGCCGCCAAGCTCATCTTTGTTTTTCAGAAGTGTTTTGTTTATTCAGAGTCTCTTGTCTCTCCAAATAAATTTTATACTTTCCCTTTCAATCTCCCTGAAAAATAAATTTGGTATCTGTATTGATATTGCATTAAACACGTAAATTGCCTTTGGTAGGACTGTCATTTTCACCATATTGAGTCTTCTTATCCATTAACAAGGCACTTTTTCCATTTCTTTAGGTTTTTTATTGGGTCTTTCTGAAATGCTCTGTAGTTTTCTTGGTATAGATCTCTTGTATCTCTAGTTACATTCACTCTCAAGTATCTCAGTTTGTGGCTGGCTATTGTAAATGGTACTGTTTCTTTATTTCTGTCTCTCAGTACTCTTTGTTACTGTAGAGAAATGCTATTGATTTTTGGATATTAATCTTATATCCTGCCACTCTACTAAATTGGCATATTAACTTTAACAGTTTTTTTGTTGAGTCATTGGGGTTTTCTGTGTATACAATCATATCATCTGCATATAGTGACAATTTGCCATATAGTTTCTTTGCCAATCTGGATGCCTTTTATTTCCTTCTCTTGTCATATTGCCTTAGTAAGCACTTCCAATACAATATTGAAAAGAGACAGCGACACTGGGCATCCTTGTCTGGTCCCTGTTTGCAAGGAAAATGTTTTTAGTCTTTCTCCATTGAGAATTATGTTGGCTCTTGGTTTTGCATATATACTTTTCACTATATTGAGGAAATTTACTTCTATTCCAATTTTTCTGAGTGTCTTTATCAGAAAAGGTTGTTGGTAAAAAGAAAACCTGCAGACTGAGAACAAACATTTGGTAAAACCATCTTAGATAAGAGTCTTATAACAAAAGTTTACAGAATACTTCTGGTCCTCCACAAGGAAAAGATAACCCAATTACAAAATGGGCAAAAGACATGGAAAGACTTTTCACAGAGGAAGATATTCAAATGGCAAACAGACACCTGAAGAAATGCTCCAAATCACTGACAATAAGAGATGCAAATCAAAACTACAATGAGCTACCATCTCACTCCAGTAACAGTGGCAAAGTTTAACAGGGCAGCAAGTAAAAGATGTTGGAGAGGATGTGGCGAGAAAGGAACTCTTATACATTGTTGGTGGGATTGTAAAATGGTCAACCATTCTGGAAGGCAGTTTGGCACTTCCTCAAAAAGCTGAACACAGAAATGCCATATGACCCAGCTATTCCACTACTTGGAATATGCCCTGAGAATATGAGAACTGAGGTACAAACTGAGATTTGTACACCAATGTTCATAGCAGCATTATTCACCATCGCAAGAACATGGAAACAGCCCAAATGTCTAACCACAAAACAGATGGATTGAGAAATTATGGTACATTCACACAATGGAATGCTATGCAGCACATAGGAATAATGACTTTGTAAATTATTACCTAACTTGGAAGGGACTGGAGAGCATTATGCTGAGTGAACTAACTCAGTCCCACGAGGATAAATATTGTGTAAGACCATTATTGTAGAATGAGTATAAGGATCCAGGAGGGGTGGGAGAGGCTGGGAGCAGAGGGATGTGGATGTGCAGGAGGAAGAGGGGATTAATCATTGGGTTGTACAATTTGATGAGTAGGGGGGTGAGGGAAATTGAAAGAATTTGTTCTAATTTGTATTAGAATTCTGTAAATAAACTAGTGGGGGAAAAGAAGCTGGAAGGAGTACACAATGTCACTATATTGAAAAGAACTGGCTGACACAGAAGAATTTCATGAAACAAATAAAATAAGTTAAAATAATATAAAACAAAACAAAATAAAATAAAATTAAAATAAAATAAAATATGAGCCTATGGTGATGAAGGAGGAAGTTCAAGTTGCTATGAAGGGATTGGCATAAAACAAGGCCGCAGGAGTTGACGACATAAAAGTTGAAGTGTTTCAACCAAGCTGTGCCAAGAAATTTGGAGAACAACTATCTGGCCAACCGACTGAAAGAGTTCTGTGTTTATTCACATTCCAAAGAAAGGTGACAAAACAGAGTGAAAAATCATCAGACATTATCATTAATATCACATGCAAGAAAGGTCCTGCTGAAATATAAACCGAGAACTTCTAGATGTAAAGGTTGGGCTTAGAAGAAGCCGTGGCACTAGGTATATGATAGCCAATGTTAGATGGATCTTGGCTGAAAGCAAAAAGCACCAGAGAAATGTCTATCTGTGTTTTGTTAACTATGCAAAGGCATTTGACTGTGTGGATCACAACAAACTGTGCTTAACTCTGAGATAAATGGGAATCCCAGAACACTTAATTGTACTTATGCAAAACCTATACTTGGACCAGGAGGCAGTGGTCGGAACAGAACTAGGAAATTCTGCATGGTATGTGCCAGGGATGTGTCCTACCTCCATACCTTTCCAACCTTCCAATCTATATGCTAAACAGATCATCTGGGGAACTGGGCTCTATGAGGAGGGATGTGGTGTCAGGATTGGAGGAAAACTCAGCAACAACCTCTGATACTCAGATGACACAATCTTGGTAAAACTGAGGAGGACCTGAGGCAACTGCTGCAGAAGGTCAAGGACTGCAGCTTTCAATATGGCTTGAAGCTCAAAAACAAGAAAACAAAGATTTTCACCATGGGTTGATTGGTAGCTTCCTAACAGATGATGAAGAGATTGTGTTTGTTAACCACTTCAGCTTGTTTGGCTCCACAATTAATACTCTTGGTACCAGCAAAATCAAAAGCCGAATTGCAATGGGAAAATCTGCTGTCAGTGATCTCTCCAGAGTACTGAAGAGCAATAATGCCAATCTAGAGTCTCAGGTGTACCTGATCTAGGCCATGGTCTTCTCTATTACTTGTTATATATCAGAGAGCTGGACAATGATTAAGGATGATAGAAGAAGAATTGATGCCTTTGAGTTGTGGTTTTGGAGAAGAGTACTGAACATAGCATGAACTGCAAAGAAAAAAAAAACCAGGTCCATCCTGAAGAGGATGAAACCAGGCTGCTCCTTGGAGACAAGGATTTTTAAGCTTCATCTGACATACTTTGGGCATGTTGCAAGCTTTGTATGACATATTCTGATCAGTCATTGGGAAGGGACCTCATGCTTGGAATGGTGGAGGGACAACACAAGAGAGAAAGATCCTGAATGAGATTTTTTCTTTCTCCTCTGTCTTTGTAATGATCTTTTGCGTCCTTCATGGACAATACCCTTGATGTCATCCCACAACTCATTTGATCTTCAATTATTGGTGTTCACTGCTTCAAATCTGGTCTTAAGATGATTTTGAAATTCAAGTGTAATAGATTTAATGTAGTTTTTTTATTGTCATGGACTTGTTTTAATTTTTGGCCTAAATTTTAACTTGCTTTTGAGTAACTGATGGTCTATTCCATGACTGCCCCTTGGCCTAGTTTTGACTGCTTATATTAAGCTTCTCCTATGATTCCTTCTACAGATGTAGTCAATCTGATTCCTATACAGTGCATTGGGTGAGGACCATGTGTAAAGTCACCATTTGTGTCTTTTAAAAATGATATTTGCAAAACAACTAAGAGAAATCCTCTCACCCCATTAAGAATAACAAAAGTTCACAGAACAGCAAACAACAAATGCTGGAAAGGTTGTGGAGAAACTGGAACCCTTATTCACTGTAAAATGGTACAACCACTATGGAAGGCAGTATGATGCTTTCTCAAAAAGTTGGAAATAGAAATACCATTTGACCCAGCAATTCCATTACTGGGAATATACCCCAAAGAGACCATAACTGCCACCCAAGCAGATATATGCTCACCCATGTTTATTGTGGCTTTGTTCACAATAGCAAAGAGCTGGAAACAACCTAAGTGCCCATCAACAAATGAACGGATAGAGAAGTTCTGGTATATTTGCACAATGGAAACTATGCTACATTGAAAAACAAAAAAATTCATAAAATATTATACAAAATGGGTGGCCCTGGAGGACATTATGTTGAATGAAATATCTCAGTCACAAAAGGACACATACTGCATAGTGGCACTGTTGTAAAACGGGACCGATTTGGGGGTTGGGAGGAGACTGAGAAAGGTGGGATAAATTACAGAAACCATAACTGCCACCCAAGCAGATATATATGCACACTCATGTTTATTGTGGCTTTGTTCACAATAGCAAAGAGTTGGAAACAACCTAAGTGCCCATCAACAAATACATTGAATAGAGAAACCATGGTATATTCATTCACACAATGGAATACTACACTTCATTGAAAAACAAGGAACTCATGAAAAATTATTCCAAATGGATGATCCTGGAGGACATTATAATGAGTGAAATATCTTAGTCACAAAAGGACAAATACTGCATAGTGTCACTGTTGTAAAATGAGACTGACATCAGGGTTGGGGGGAGACTGAAAAAGATGGGCTATATTATGAATACTGCATTGAAACAGATGAGAGAGAGAACTGTTTAAAAGGGATATATGATTAGGTATTATTATCATGACAGGAGTCCAGAATGAAGGCTGCACAGTGGAGTGGACTTGGGGAGAGGGATTATATAACAATGAAAGAACTTTTCTTTTACTTTTCAAAATGAAGGCTTCATAGTAGAGTGTACTTGGGGGGAGGGATTGTATAAAAATGAAAGAATTTTTCTTTTACTTTTCAAAACAAAAGCTGCATAGTATAGTGGACTTGGGGGAAGGAATTGTATAAAAATGAAAGAGTTCTTTTACTTTTCAAAGAGAGAAGCAAACTGGGGGGGGGGAGTTTGGGCAGGGAGAAAAGTGCAACAATAAATGAATGTAAATCCAAAGTCTCTGTAAACTTTGATTAAAATTAATTTAAAAAACATAAAATTATATTTGCAATGTAAATTATTGAAAATACAAAATTTGATCATTCTATTTCCAGCCACATTTCTGTCACCAAGTCTATACTTTTCAACTATTATTCCTTCTTCGTTGTTTTCAACTTTTGCATTCTAGACACCAGTTTTCATTAACACATCTTGATTGCATTTTTGGTCCACTTAAGACTGCAAGATTTAATGAAAAAATTCAATTTCTTCCTCTTTGACTCTAGTTGTAGAAGCATTTATTTGAATAATAATTGTAATAACAGGTGTCTCTTGTATGCTTATGGATAATATCCTGTTACTCACAACATTGTATTTCAGAATAAAACTTGCAATTGACATTTTTACTATAAATGCAACACCACTCTTCTGTTTTTCACTCCCAGCAAAGATAACCATTTGATTATCTGATTCAAAGTGGCCAAACTTAGTTTATCTCATCTCAGTAATTTCAAGAATGTCAATGTTCATGCATGCAATTCCATTTTCCACAATTTCTAGTTTCCCTACATTCAAACTTTGTATATTCTATGTTCCAGTTATTAAAAGATGTTCACCACTATTTTTGTTAATTTGACTGACTTTCAATCTGATCTCCCCACTAACAGTATAACTATCCATGTTCCTTGATTGTTTGTAGGGTTTTCAGTGGCCTGTTATTTAAGAATTGGATGGCCAATCCTGCTTGCTAGTCTGTCTTAACCTGGAAGCTGTACTAAAACTTACCTACCATGGGCAACCCTTGGGGTATTTGACACACTGGCAGCATAGCTTTTAACATCACAACAAACCGCAAGTTATCTCAACACAGCAAACTGACAGACAAGTGTTATATCAATTAAAACAATGTATTTCCCAAATATAACAAACTTACAATTTCATTTGTATCTCTAATAGCAAATCAGGCCCAACCACTGGGTCCTAATTTAAAATAAGACAAAGGAAAAGAGCTGAAAAAAAAAACATTTCAAAGGGCAGCTCAAGAACACAAAACAAAGAATCTTAATGAAATGTGCAGAGAGTTGGAATGGAAGAATAAAAAAGAGAAGCACTTGCTTAGTATTTCTCAAGTTGATAAAACTGCAAAACACATTTAAGCCATTAGTTGCAATATTGAAAGAAGCTATAGATAGTAAGTCAAATGGACCAAAAGCATCAAAGGAAGATGGAGAGAATACACAGTGTCACTGTACCAAAAAGAACTGACTGACATTGAAAATTTCAGAAAGTACCATACGAGCAGGAGCCCATGTTAATGAAGGAGCCAAAGGTGATGAAGTTGAAGCTACACTGAAGACATTGGCAAAAAACAAGCCCCCAGGAATCGATGGGATACCAATTGACTTGTTTCAGTTAACAGATGGAGCCCCGGTTCTGCTCACCAGTCTACACCAGGAAATTTGGAGTAGAGCTGTCTGGCCAATGGATTGAAAGAATTCCATCATTTTTCCATTCCCAAGAAAGATGATTCAGTAAAATGTGGAAACTATCAAGCGATATCGTTAATATCACAAGCAAGCAAAATACTGCTAATGCTCATTTAAAAAATGGCTCAACAGTACATAGATAGGGGATGGTAAGAAGCTGAAGTGGGAGTTAGGAGAGGCCATGGCACCAGGGATCTCATGATGTCAAATGGATCCTGGCTGAAAGTATAGAATAATAGAAAAATGTCTATTTATTCTTTATTAACTATACAAAGGCATTTGACTATTTGGATCATAACAAGTTATGGCTCACATTGAGAAGAACAGGGATCCCAGAGCACTTAATTGTGCTCATGCAAAGCTTTATGCCTAGATCAAGAAGCTGTTGTGGGAACAGAGCAAAGGATCACTAAAATGAATTTAAATTTAACTTTATTTTAATTTACAATTAAGAAGGGAGTGCATCAGGGTTGTGTTCTCTCTCCATATCTATTTAATCTGTACACTGAGTAAATTATTCATGAAACTGGACTCCAGGAAGAAAAATATGGTACTAAGATTGGAGGAAGACACATCAATAGCCTGCATTATGCATATGATACAATCTTGCTTGCTAAAAGTGAGGAGGACTTGAAGCACTTGATGAAGAAGATCAAAGACTACAGCCTTGAATAGAGATGACATCTCACTGTCAAGAGAACAAAGATTCTTACCACTTGACCTGTAGGTAACATCATGACGGAGAAAAAAATTGAAACTGTCAACAACTTCATTTTGCTTTGATCCACCATCAATTCTCTTGGTACCAGCAGTCAGGAAATCAAGAGATGTAATGCACTGAGCAATTGTATCACTTTGAGGACTAAGGTGCATCTGATTGAAGCCATGTTTTTCTGATCATTTGCTATGCACCTGAGAGCTGGATAAGGAATAATAATGACAGGGGGATAAAATGATGCCTTTGAGCTGTGGTCTTGGAGAAGAATACTAAACATCCCACAGACTGCTAAAAGAACAAATATATTTTGGAAAAATTGTTCCTTGGAGGTAAAGATGAGAAATATATGCTTTGAGCATGTTCCCAGAGGAGCCTATTCCTTGGAGAAGAACATCATGTTTCAAAAGGTGGAGAGTCAGTGAAGGAAAGGAAGACCCTCAACCAGGTGGATTGACAGTGACTGTTGCAATGGGCTCTAGTGTGTCAGCAAGTATGAGGATGGCACAGGATTTGATAGGGTTCAGATTTGTTTTTCATAGGGTCTCATTTAACTTACTGTCACGTAATAACAACAAAATAACATCAAGAAAGGTGTGCAGAAGAGTTGCATCCTTTTATGTAACTATTTGATCAGTATGCTAGCAAATAACTCAAGAAGTTGGAGTATACAGAGAAGAATAAAACTTTGGACTTGGAGGAAGATTGAGCAACAACCCGTCAAATGCATACAACATTGATTGCTGAAAAGGGAAAAGACTGGGGAGCACTTACTGAAGAATCTCAATACACAAATCCTTCAATACAGATTATACATTTATATAAAGAACTGAAAAAACCCCTCACACCTGGGTCAATAAATATCATGATAAGTGGAGCAGAGAGTGAGGCTGTCAAAGATTGCATTTTACTTGGAACCACAATCAACACCCATAGAAGATATTGTTGTTGCTGTGGTGCCCTCCATTGGGGCCCTTTGAAAAACAGGCGAACTCTATCATGTACCACCCTCATCATCTCTGACAAGCTTGAGTCTATTGTTGTAGTCACTGTGCCAGTACATCTGGTTGAGGATCTTCCTCTCCTTCTCTGACCTTTCTGAGCATGAAGTTCCTCTTTAAGGAATAGCATCTCCTAGCCCAAAGCATGTGAGAGGAAGCATCACCGTTGCTTCCAAGGAGCACTCTGGTTGCAACCTCTCTAAGGCGTATCTGCATGTCCTTTGGCAGGCCATGGAATATTCAGTGTTCTTCTCCAACACCACAGCTCAAAGGCATCAATCCTTCTTCTGTCATCATTATTCATTGTCCAGCTCTCAGATACAGAGCAAGTGATTGAAAATACCATGGCCTGAATTAGGTGCACCTTAGTTTTCAAACCGGCATCCTTGCTCCTCAATAAATTAGAAAGGTCCTTGAATGCAGACTTTTCCAGTGAAGTATGTCTTGCTCAGGAAGCAGCGGTAGAGAAATAAAATTACTTTGGAGAAATGTATTGCCAAGAAACTTTTAAAGTGCCAAAGAACAAGATGTCACGTTAAAGGATAAGGTACACCTTACCCAAAACCATGATATTTTTGTTTTATATGCATGTAGAAGTTGGATAATGAATAAGGAAGACTAAAAAAAAAAAAAAAAAGAATGCCTTTGAATTGTAATGTTGGTAAAAAAAATATTGACCATTCTGTGAGCTGTCTGAAGAACAAATAAATCTCGGAATAAGTGAGGCCTGGGTGCTCTTTAGAAGTTTGCTGATGGTCACACTTTGAGCATGGTATCAAGAGGGGCCCGTCTACCCTAAAAATGTCATCCTCGTTAAAGTAGGGGATCAGGTTGATGAGGAAAACCGTGAAAGACATGGGCTCACACCGTGGTTGCAAAGCTCCGCTTCAGCCCAGCAATATGAAGATGGCACTGGCTGGGGAAGGCCTTGCTTTGTTGGGCAGAGGGTTTCTGGAGTCGGAGCTTACGCAACACCTCATTACAACACCACCAACACAGTAGATTTACAAAAACTACCAGATAGGTTCAAGGTCACATTCCTCTCTAATTGATCTATAAAGTCGGAGCAACACCAATAAAATATCCCAGTAAGTTTCTGTTGCCATTTTGCTATATAATGATGGATTGATAATAAAATCTATATGGGCATGTACAGAGCCGAGCATAGCCAGTGCAATGCCGAGAAAGAGCAAAGCTTCAGAATTTATGCCACCATATGTCGGTGGCACAGTGTAGAGAGTTTCAAGTTGAGACCAATAGATCAATGGTACAGAACAGAGCGCACAAATAGACACACATGTATGCTGTCAATTGATTTTCCACAAAGCTCCTGGGGGAATTCAGTGGGTGAAAGCAAGCCTATCTAACAAATGGTGCAGGAGCAACTGCATATCCATATGGAGAAAACACGATCCCAACTCCTCCCTCATGTGGTAAATGAAGATTAATCTAAAAGGAATCATGGATTGAAAACACAGAGATGGTTGTAGAAGTTCTAGACACAAACTTAGAAGAATAGATTTGTGGCCTTATGGTTGGTGAAGATTTCTTCCTGAATTCAGCACACCAACGCAGGCGGATGCCCGGTCGGCATGTGAACAGGTATTCAGGAAACATTCCAGATGGCCATTTAGATGGTTTCATGGTGCAGTAATGAACCTCATTTTCCACACATTAATTTCCACACAGGCTAGTAAATCCTCTTCTCAGATGTCTGCAAACGGCATGTCTGTATCATGGAGGCTCCACAATTGTGATGATCAGAGCCCTCGCCAAGCGGTCCTTTGTGGAGGCTGCGACAATCCGGACCACCACAAATCATCTGCACCTCTCTGCTCCCTGTCTCTCCACCATCCCAGAGAGTTATTAAATGTATTGACTGTTGCCAAGTGAGAAGTGAAAAACGATGTGGCCATGTGCTGAGATCTGCTTTTCTCTTATTCAGTGGAAAGTCAGACGTCTCCAGCGTCAAGTGGGTGATTGTATTTCCTTCAGCGTAAATGCAGGTTACAGGGCTCCCAGCTTTGCCCTGATTCTCTATTGGGCTGTTGAGTTGACACTTTATTGTGTTTTTATTGAACTGTGGGTGTGCTATTTCAGATGGGAATAATCATGATACGATCAGTAACTAACATATTGAGGCACGCTCTGGTGGCGTAGTGAGACGTTGTCCTGTCCACCCAAAAGTGAGAGGTTCAAGTTCACCAACTGTTCCATGGGAGAAAGGCGGTCCCTTCCTGTGCAATGCAGTGCGTCGGAAAACCCACTGGAGAGTCAGCTATGAGTCAGTTCTGACTAGACAGTACACAAAAGAACAACAGCCTTTATTGTGGACTCGGTTGCTTGTTGAGTGACTCTGAAAGCGCTTTACCTGTATTCCAAATCAATACGACCTGACTCGTAGCCACCCTTCTGACAGCAAAGCCTCCGCAGAGGGTTTGAAGGCTGTGAATCTGTAAGGAAGAGGACTCCCTCAGAAGTCTTCCACTGGGCAACATTTGGTTGGTGGCTAAGTGCTTTGATCACAGCATCACTTTGAGAAGAATTTTCCTCAAATTCCGTTTTAGAGAAGAGGAAACAATAGGGGCTGGTGGTGGTCATTCTTGGTCGCTGTCCAGCGCCAAATGAGACCTGGCCAAGAACTGACCCATAACTGTCGGTCAGTTTGACCTCATTCTTGTAGCTGATGTGTCTGTCTCAGCGAGGAGTTCCCATGTCAGGACTGTCCCCCCACTTTACCCACTAAGACATCTGTTTCTAGAGATTAAACACAGGAAGGTTCCTTGAGATTACACAAGATGGTCTCATTAGGGACTTAGCTTTGTTCTATGATGTTAGTTGCTAACCTAATAAGCACTTCTCCAGGTGGTTCTCATCCAGGGGCCTCACTGAAAGGAGGATGGGAAATGTCCTGTGAGATCCACAGCTTCCAAAACAAGTCACTTCTCTGCTCGATTCCACAGCCTTGAAGGAAAGAGTCGTTAACCGCTTATTTGCCTGTTTGCATCATTATTTATGCAATGGACTAATCCAGAAAAACATCCTTTGAAGTGTTAAAAAAGCAAAGATGTTACCTTTTTTAAAAAAAAAAGTTTTAAGGAAATTTATTTCAAACATGAGTCCCTATGAGGGTAAAAAGGGCTACCATGCTCGGCTGCTAACTGAAGGCTGGAGACGTAAGTCCACCCAGTGGCCCCTTGAAGCAAGACCTGAAGGTCTACATCAGAAAAAAAAATCATCCACGGGCCAGTTCTGCTCTGATACATGTGGTCACTGGCTCAATCCAGAAAAGCATGGAAATGCTGTGTGTGTGTGTGTGTGTGTGTGTGTGTGTGTGTGTACTGTCAAATTACATCTGACTGGTACAAGAGAAGATTGCTCCTCCCTCTCCAGTAGAGCATCTGGTGAACTTGAACCACAGGCCTCTGGGATTGCAGTGCAGCTTCTTGCCACTAGGCCCCCAGAGCTCCCTGGAAATTCTCCTTCTACATTCTGTTCGTTCTCTCTCTCTCTCTCTCTCTCTCTCTCTCCTTCCTTTCTTTGAATTTCAATGAACATCTACATAGAGTTTGGATTTCCATTCAATCATTGTTGCACTTTTCCCTCTGCCTACCCCCAGTTCGCTCTTCTCCTTGAAAAGCAAAAGAAAAACTCCTTCGATGATATGCAATCTCCTCCGCACACCCCCACCCCCACCCCAAGTATACTCCACTCTGCAACCCTCATTCCAGATGCTTATGATAATCATAATGCCCTAAAATATATTACTTTTCAGCTATTCTCTCCCTCATTAGCTCCAATGCAGTAAACATAATTTATCCAGTTTTTCTCAGTCTTACCGCCACCCTGCTGTCATCCTCATTCTACAACAGTGGCACCATATAGTATTTGTCCTTTTGTGACTGAGATATTTCACTCAGCATAATGTCCTTCAGGCTCACCCATTTTGAATAATATTGCATGGGTTCCTTGTTTTTCAGTGCTGTGTAGTATTCCATTGTGTGAATATGCCACAGCTTCTGTATCCATTCGTTTGTTGATGGGCATCTAGGTTGTTTCCAACTCCTTGCTATTGTGAACAAAGCTGCAATAAACATGAGTGTGCATATATCTGTTTGGATGTCGGTTATGGTCTCTTTGGAGTATATTCCCAGTAGTGGAATTGCTGGGTCAAATAGTATCTATATTTGCAACTTTTTGAGAAAGCGCCATACTGCCTTCCACAGTGGTTGCACCATTATACACTCCCACCAACAGTGAATCAGGGTTCCAGTCTCTCCACAACCTCGCCAGCATTTGTTGCTTGCTGTTCTATTAAATTTTTCTAGTCTTACTGGGGTGAGATGATATCTCATAGTTGTTCTGATTTGCATCTCTCTTAGAGCTAGGGATTTTGAACATTTCTTCATGTGCTTGTTGGCCATCTCAAGGTGGATCATGGACCTAGGACTAAAACCAAGGACTATAAACTTTATTAAAGAAAAGCCTGGAAGAACTTTAGTAGTCCTAATCCACAACATAAAGAGTCTTCCAAGTATCCTGAAAAATTTACAACCAGAAGAAGATAAAGTAGATGAATGGGACCTTCTAAGAATCAAATCCCTATGTGCATCCAGAAACTTCTCTAACAGGGTAAAAAGGGAAGCCACAGACTAGGAAAAAGTATTTGGTAATGACACGTCAGATAAGGGACTTATATCTAGAATTTATAAAATACTTGAGCACCACAACAAGATAAAGGTAAATAATCCAAAAGAAAAATGGGTACAGGATATGAACAGACACTTCACCAAGGAAGACATTCAGATTGCCAACAAGCACATGAAGAAAGATGTTACTTTTAAGACTAAGGTCCTCCTGCCCAACTCAGTATTTGTAGTTACTTCGTTGGAAGAAGTACAGTCACTGGCTTTACGGCAGTGAGGATGGGGAGGCTTCATCTCACGCGCTTTGAGCTTGTTGTCAGGAGGGGACGATTCCTGGAAAAGAACATCGTGCTTGGAAACAGGTAGGGTCAGAGAGAGAGAAGCTCCTCAGTGGAAAGTATTAGCAGTGGCTGCAACAGTGGACTGGAGCGTGGCTGGACAGAGACGAGTGCTCCGGATCAGGCCGGTTCGCGGCTGGTGTAGAGCTGGCTCGTTGGCTCAAGGTCACTGTCATATACAGAGGCACGCTGGACAGTGAACAAAGAAGCCCGAGGCAGAAGTTAGTCCTCTGAATTATTATGTCGGTGACAAATACTGACTATAAGGCAGACTTCCAGAAGAATGAAAAAAATCAATCTTGAACACAGCACGCTCCGTACAATGGCAGACGGCAGGATTTGGTCTCACTTCACACATGTTATCAGGAAGGACTTGTTCCTGGAGGATATGATCTCTACTAAATACGGGGTCAACAATGAAGAGGAAGATCTTTAATGAGGTGGATTTCTGGGGCTTCAACAACAACGAGGATGGTGCAAGATTAGACAGGGCTCTGGTCTGATGCGCAGTGTTGTACAGGAGGAGGCAGAACGGACTTGGTGTGCCTGGAAGCAACTGCACCTTTATATCGTTACCTGCCTCAGCTGTGGGCATCGCATGAGGCAAAGATCCCTCAGCCTGGACCTACACTCCACTCCCAGCAGCCGTCCTTCCTCACCCTCCCAACAGCGGCGAGCTCAACCCAGCTTCTCCCTGGAGAGACTTCCCACATAGATGCGACTCCGCAGAGGCATAAGCCCAGTGTTACAGGTTCATGCTGGTCCTGACACAGGAAAAATGCTGACATATGTCCAATGAGACACCTAAAGCCATCAACAGTCAAGCTGACCTTAGCTGTGCATGTTACCCATCCCTTAGCACCTGGAGAAAGGCAATAGAAATGGTAATGCTCGTAAATTCTCCAAAAGCGTATTTCTCCTGGTTTAGAAGATGTCATGGCAAAACAGATATTACTGCAAATGTCAGATGAATGTTGGCAGAAAGCATAGAGTACCAGAAAAATGTTTCTCTGTGTTTCATTGACTGTGCAAAGGCTTTGATTGTGTGGATCACAACAAATTGTGGCTGACCCTGAGAAGAGAGAGTCCTAGAACACTTGATTGTGCTCATGCAGAACCTATGCTTGAGCCAGAAGCAGTCCTTAGAACAGAGCAAGGAACACTGCACGGCTCAAAATCAGGAAAAGAGTGTGTCAGGAATGCATCCTGTCTCCACACCTTTTCAATCCATATGCAGAACTGATCTTTAGGGAGGCTGGACTTGATGAGGAAGAATGTGGCATCAGGATTGAAGAAAGACTCATCAACAACCTGCGTTAACAGATGACACATTCTTGCTTTCTGAAACTGAGGAGGACCTGGAGAACTTGCTGCAGAAGGTCAAGGGCTGTAGTCTTCAAAATGGATTGAAGCTCAAGCTAAAGAAAGCAAAGATTCTCACCACTGAGCCAATTGGCAGCACCACGATAGAGGAGAAAAGATTGAGGTTGTTAGTAATTACAGCTTGCTCAGATCCCAATCAATACTCTTTAACACCAGCTGTCAGAAAATAAAAAAGATGAATTCACTGGGAAAGTTTGCTATCAGGAACCCCTCCAGAGTATTGAGAAGCAACAATGTCAGTCTAGAGACTAAGGTGCACCTGATGCAGACCATGGTCTTCGCAATTACTTGCTATGCCTCAGAGAGCTGGACAATGAGTACAGATGACAGAAGAATTAATGCTTTTGAGTTGTGGTGCCGGAGAAGAGTCTTGAACACACCATGGACCACCTAGAAAACAAATAGGCCTGTCTTG
Source organism: Elephantulus edwardii (assembly GCF_000299155.1). Lineage (NCBI taxonomy): Eukaryota > Metazoa > Chordata > Mammalia > Macroscelidea > Macroscelididae > Elephantulus > Elephantulus edwardii. Next base: position 3,994,351 of record NW_006399814.1, on the reverse strand, counting down.
GAGAGGGTGAAATCAAGTTTTCCTTGGAGGTTAGGATTTTGAAACTCTTGTCTCACATACTTTGGACAAGTATCCTTGGAGAAAGACATCATGCTCAGAAGGGTGGAGGGACAGTGCAGGAGAGGAAGACCCAGGGTGAGATGGATTGATGCAGTGACTGGAGTGATGGGGGTCTGGTGTGTTGAAATTAGTGAGACTGGCTCAGGACAGGGCAGGCTTCAGAGCTGCTGCACGCTATGGGTCACGGGTGAGTCGATGGCACATGACAATAATAGAACCCCGACCACTGTGCCGCTTACCTCCCCATGGGAGGGAGAGGAATGAGGATGGGGGCAGATGAAGGTCTGAGATGTCATTAAGCTCAAAATGTCTGTCAGACTGCAGAGCCCTGTCCTGATCCCAGTTACCTCTCGAAGGGGCAGAACACCTGGGTGAGGGCACAACCCAAGAAGCGTGACAATAACTTGTCCTGTGTGTTAGAGGAAAAAGCAGAGACGCCACTTGGCTGACGAATGTGCACCTGATCCGATCCGTGGTCTTTTCAATCACCTCGTAATGCATACTGAAACCAGACAATGAGAAAATAAGACAGAAGAAGAATTGACCCACTTGAATTGTGCTGCTGGTGAGGAATGTTGAATATACCATGGACTGCCGAAAGAAGGAACAAATCATTTTAAAAGAAATACAACCTGTGTGCTCCTTAAAAGCAGAGATGGAGAAAATTTGTCTTGCTTAGTCTGAAGATGTCATCAGGGAAGATGAATTGTTAGAAAAAGACATCATGGCTGGTAAAGAAGAAGGTCAAAGAAAACAAGAGGAACCCTCATTGAGATGGATTGATGGAATAGTTGCAATAAGGACTCACACATGCCAACAATCAGGAAGCGGGTCCAGGACCAGATCATGTTATATTATATCCGCTCACTAGGAGGCGGCACTGAGTCACTGAAACGAGCAACCGCAGTGGCATCATAAGGCCATACAGCCGGTCCCCAGCCACCCCTTCCCTCATCCTTTAGGCTGGGGGAGTGGTCTGGGGGGCTGTGCTCTTCAGAGGTAATTGAGGAAGTAGTGTCTTGACGTGTGTGTCTCCTCCACCCTGGGCCTCAGGGTTCCCTTCTAGGCCCCCTTCATGTGCCTGCTGGCTGCAGCGGGGAAGAAGGAAATGTGCAAAGGACACAGAGATGGCTTAAGAGTCGATTCTAAAAACAGCACCCTTCACTCATCCCTCATCCTGCTACCCAGACTCTCATCACGTGATCCAGGAATACAAGATGACCAGAGGAGACGGGGATAACAGGCGTCCCATGGCGTGTCTTCCCTGCAACGGGATGTTGACAGATAGCTTGCTCTGTGCTGGGCCTTGCTCATCAACTAATTCGCATTACTCTCACTGGGTCTCTTTGCTACAGAAACTCCCTTCATCACTATGTCTCAGAAAAGTCAGCTTCAGTAAATTAACAGAAAATTATTGACCCACCAGGTTAAGTTCCTCTGGAGACAGGGTGTCCCTAACTGACCCCGTCAGCTGTCCACAGGAGAATGATGAGATAGTCTGCTTCTGTAGGGACTGTAGAACTGGACCACGGGTGGAGCAGAGCTGGTCTGTCCTGTGGGCTTGTTAGGAGTTAGAGCTGGCTTGGTGCTTGTGGGTTGAGGGACCAGGTTTTATGGTGGACACTGGTGGACCACAACAAAGAAATGATGCCTAACTATTACGCTGTGAAGCCAACAGTCTTTAAAGAGTGCAGGACAGCCAATCACCATGGAGTCCACTCCATCCCACGGTCACCTCGCGTGTGTCAGGGCGGAACTGTGCTCCTCAGAGTTTCAGGCCCGAGTCCTCAAAAGTCCATGGCCTTCCCTGTCTTCTGAGGCACTTCTGGGTGTATTTGCACCTCCAAACTTTTGGTTAGGAGCTGAGGACTCTCAGCTTTAAAAATTTAAAAAAAAAAAAAAAAGAATTCATTTTAATTGTGATTTTAAAGCAAGTTTACAGAAAGTTAGCTTTTCATTTATTTGCACATTTCCGCCCCTCTCCCTCCTTTCTCCAGCGCTGCTGTGAGAGAAGGCCCACCAGTGAGGGCCTGGAGTGAACAGAACAGCTCTGCACACAGTGTCAGAGGCTGGAAGTCTCAGCCCAGGGCACTGGATCCAGCACAAGGCTTTCTCTCTGCGGACTCGGAAGGAATCGCCCTGTCCTTGGTGTTCCTTGAGAATGCCCACTGTAGATCTGCCTTGGCCATCTCACTGACTTCATCTGCCCTTTTATATCTCAGAAGAGACTGTGATTCAAGGCATAACTTAACACGGCTTCATTAACAGAACAGAAAACCGTGAGTATCTACTCCATCCCAGCTCTTGGTCATGGAGTGCATCCTAGCCCGTGGCTGTCCTGGGGACACAGTGGAACTGTCCTGGGGGACTTTTGAAACTGTCGTCTTTACAGAAGCAGATTGTCCCAGCTTGTCCTTCAGAGTGGACGGGGGCATCGAACTGCCTGCCTTCGGACTGTCAGGCCAGCACTCAGTCAGCTGAGCCGCGAGGAGTGAGGGCCCACAGCACGTATATCTGGGGACACAGTTCAGTCCGTGACAAGTAGCAACAGCATGCCTGGTGCGGAGTCAGCATTAGACTGTTGGTATTCCCATGGTCTCAGTGTCGTTCTGCCATTAGCCCATCCCCACTGGGTGGAGCAGGACGGTCCTCCACGCCTTGACCACAAAGCTTCCTTTACCTGTTTTTCCTCTCCATACCTCAACCTTCCTTTGCCTAAAATCACCCCTCAGCACCTGCTAAGGCTCTGGGTCCCCAGGGGCCCAGCAGAAGCAACCAGCCAGCATCTCCTACAAATCACAGCTAAGGTCCCTGCTTCCAGAAAGCGCTGGTTGGTCACTCAGTCTGGCTTGTCACTCGGGGAAGGCCCCGGGGACACCTGGCCTGGGTCTCAGGGCCCCATTGCACAGAGGAGCATGGACTGGAGCAGCAGGAGGAGGAAATCCACCCTTCCCTCTTATGCCCCATCCCCAGGCCTGACTCATAGCCCTGGGCCTCGAAGCCTGAGCTGCCAGCCTCCTGGCCCTGATGTCAACCTGGCACCGAGGGACGGCAGAATGGAGAGACACCAGGATGCTGCCTCGAAGCCGTGTGGGTGGGCACAGGGCCAGTGCCCGCGGCCACTTGGCTTGTTTATTCCTGTAAGAATGAGTTAAAAGCTTGAAGACAGGACGTGCTGTCCTCAGAGACTGATTTGCAATTTATTTGAATGTAAAAATAACTGGACAATAACAATTTCCCCCGTCAAGCCTTCTCATCTGGTAGGAAATAAAGTGGTTATATGCTCTAATAAAGATGGGATTTTTGTGTCTGTGGCTTTTATGAAGCCCATCTCTGTGGTGGGTGATTTCAGTGAGAAATGCCGGAAATAAATCACGAGGAAAATTGTTTAGAAACTCCTCGGACAGACCTGAGAGAGAGTAAAACTTAGTTAGATGATGAGTAAGCACAGGCTCCAGGTTTTGATTTACATCCATCTGTCCATTTGTTTATACTTTGCCTCGTTCCCAGAGGACTTTCGGTGGAGGGCGGAGCGGGCCAGAAAGCACTGTCCTCTGGGGTACGCCACCCCCGGCCTTGCTGTGGGATCGGAGTGGGGGAAGCATATGTCCTGAATCAGCCCTGTTCCTGTTGGGTCTCAGCAAAGTGAATGTGGGTTGTAGCCGCGTTGTGTGCCCAGCACAGCTGTCCCCCGGGGTTTTCCAGGCGATAAGCTTGATGGGGACAGATTGGTGGGCCTTTCTCCCAGGGAGCCACTGGCATGTTTGATCTGCTGCTGCCATTCCTCTTGGCACCAGGGCTGCCCGAAGCAGGGCCAGAGTCAGAGAAACCCAGACCATTCGCCAACCTCCACCCTCACCCCAATCCCCAACTTACGTCACAACCTCACAGCTCACCCACGGCTTCCCTGATGAGGTGGTGACACCACTCTCCTGCCCCCCAGAAGCCTCTCAACCAAGCCATCTGTCATGGATAGAATTGTCACTCTCCAAATTACGTGTTCACTCGGTCGAACCACGATTCTCAGTGTTCTGGATGGGATGATGTAATGTGGAAATTACGTAAGCATCTCCTATGATCTGATGATTCAGTCTGTTGTGAAAACATTATGGGTGGATGAAACACCCTCAATCCCATAACAGACAACCCTGATCCCACTTGAGAGCGCTTCCTTGAAATGTGGTCTGTGACAGCCTCTGTCTTCCATGAGATGAGAGAGGAGCAAGCACAGAGCTGGGGACCTCGTACCACCAGGACAGAAGAGTCAGGAACAGAGGCATCCTTTGACCCAGGCCCTTGAGCTAAGAACCTTCTGGACATGGGGGGAACCTGAAGATTCCCAAAGGACGCTGGCCCAACAGATGGTGAAAGGGGGTAAGGACCTTCCTTCTGTGCTGACACAGAGACACCAACGGGTAAGGACCTTCCTTAGGAGTTAACACAGAGACAAAGGGAGGAAGGAACTTCCTTCCACACTGACACACAGACACCAAGAGGATACGGACTTTCCTTCTGAGCTGACACAGAGAGACCAAGGGGTAAGGACCTTCCTTCTTCACTGACACAGAGAGGGAAGCCTTTCCCTAGAGACAGTACCCTGGATTTGGATTTCTACCTTCTTATACACTTCGAGAACTTACATCATTGTTTCTTCAAACTCTCCTCTTGTAGCAGCTCAAGTAGAGCCTTACAGGAGGATGAAAATGTCATCGAAGAACGCGACCTTCTCCATGCAGCTCAACGTGTACTGTTCTTGTTCTTGTTCTGTGTGCTCCAGTCAACTACGACTCATAGCAACCCGTGAACAATAGCCTTGACCTTGCCCTATCCTGAGTCAATCTCACCGTTTCTGACACAACTGCCCCCATTGTCACAGCTTAACATAGTGCAGTGTGTTTCTCAAAAAGAAAACAGCTTCTAAGTCCCCAGCATGAAGTCAATGCTCAGCTCTCAAAGTCCTCCTCAAACAGACCTCTTCATACGTGGCCCTCCAGCCTACTGCTTACTCGTGTCACTCTGGCAAGATAGCTCCATGGAATGGGAACACTGGAAGTTGGAGCAGAACTCATTAAGCTTCTATTTTGAGCTACAGGTGGGATCATGTGTACAGACATCCCACAAGGCATGTTCGTGCTGTGACTTCCAAGAAGACCAGCGTGCCCCACCATCTTTGTTTAACACCTCACAGTCCAGCGTGGGGAGGAATGTTTGCCGAATGATGACTCCTGGGGAGAGACAGTTTTACTGTAAAGCTGTCAATTTCTTCTGAGTCACTATACAAACACACAGCATAAAACAAAAAAGACGCTAGATAATCAAACAAATACAAAATGTCAACCAAACAAATGGAAAAGGTGACCTTCTTTTGTCTGATCAGTTATAACCACGTTCGTGGGAATTAGCCAGGAACCTCCTTAGCGCAACCGGTTAATTGGCAATCTACTCGTGAGGTGCTGGGAGAGGATGGGTTGAGACCCAGATGGCCCTATATAAGAAGACAGAGGCTCAAAGGGAAAAGGCTGTTCAGGAGAGAATTACTGACTCCTATTTCTAGGTCTGAGCTGCATCCCTAGCTCAGGGATGTCCACGTCGCGGGTGTGAGAAGACTGTGGCCAGTTTGGTATCCTGATCCTAGACGTGACCTCATTTCACGGCAGACTTCACCCAAGCACAGCTTGACTTCTCTGAAGCAAAACAAGTTAGGCAATATTTGCTGTTTTTATCTTGCAGATGGATTATTCAATTTAATAAAAATACATTTAAAGTTCAGGAAAGAGGTAAGTTCATTCAACATGGCAGCTGGTAAGACCAGCATTGGTGCCAAAGTCTATCAATACTCAAGTCCTTGAAGATTGTCACAAGTTCATGCCTCAGATGTCTTTGCGTCCTCATGTGTCTCTCTCCACTTTATATGAACGTGCTCCCCTCTCCCCCCTGTATGAACGTGCTCCCCTCTCTCCCCCCGTATGAACGTGCTCCCCTCTCTCCCCCTTGCATGAACATGTGCTCCTCACCCTTTGCACACGTGCATGCAGTTCTGGGTCTATGATGCAGCACATTCTTGCATTTTCCAGACCAGGTTGAAGCTTGAAGTATATTTTAGAAAGTGCACTCTTCTTTGTAAAAAAGAGTAGAAGATTGCGGTTGGATGACCTCAGCCCCAGCCCCAGTCACACTGAGAGGGAGGTCATTTTACTGCTAACATCTACATGCCGACACCCTTACACTGACTTCATTTTCTACAACTGCGTACGGAGGGGAGTTACTACTACCTGCCTTACATGCATGTTAAGCATCACCAAGCTGGTTCCCATTCAGGGAGGTGGAACATGAAATACGTTCTCGCCCTGTGCCACCCGCACACCCACTGCTGTGTTTGACCTCAGCGTTGCTCCCACTGGGGCGTCCATCTCACTGGGTCTTCCCTTTTCCATTAGCTCTCTACTGAGTGTGATTTCTCCAGACACTGGTCTCCTGAACGGTTCTGCTCCTTTGTCACCCTCTGTGTCCAGTTCACATAGATCAAGTTGATTCTGTGTTACACACACACACACACGCACACACACCCTTGGCTGAGATCCTCTCTTGTCCTTCTTTCTCCTTGCCCCTGAGGGAACCAGGATTTCTGTTAAGCCCCGAGTGGAAGAGATTTCCAGAATGCCCACAGCCCTCACCAGCAGGAAGTCCTAAACTCTGCAAAGCCAAATCTGGGCAGGTGTGATCACCTCATCCGTGCACTGCTGGCCACTTCAGCTGCTCTCTCTGGTCCCTGTGACCCTCCCTGGGGCTGAGGGACTTTAGGGTGACGCGGTGTGTGCCTCCTGAGTGTCTGCCCACGTGCTCCTCCACTACAAGCCAGGCCCCCTTGGCAGTGGCCGATGAGAACCAGTGGCCTGGAGTGGAGTCCCTCAGCTGGTGCGATGTGGGGTCCCTCCTGCAGCAGAAGCTCTCTGCCACCACTCGGCCATCTCCCCCACCCCGCCTCCAGCACGTCTCCACCTGTTTCGGTTTTTCAGAGCATAGCATTCACTGGTTTCCCCATTAAGAGAAAATGCCACCACGTTGGGCAATTTCCCTGCTCTGCTCAAGCTTTCTCGTCAGCAGGGACTCACAAGTTCAGCCCATTCTCATTGGCAGAATGGGCTTTCGGGGAGCAAGGGGTGCTGGCTCCTACACCTGCTCTCCCATCACTCACATGGTTCTGGAGTGCTGGCCGGTGGGTCCCGGAGGTGTGCAGTGCTTGCAGCTGACTGCCTCCAGGGCTGAGGGCAGGTGGTCAGCAGGTGGGCATCCTGGAGAACCTTTCCCAGTCTGGGGTGAGCTGGCCCCCCTCGCTGCACCCTGGGAACAGACAGCCATATTCCAAACCTCTGCTCAGGGCTGGCCATGACTGGGAGCTGCTTGTCTCCTCCTCTGCCACCTCCTCTGTCCACCTCAGAGGTCACCGTCCACCCCTTACTCCCCAGGAAGCCTGATCCATCAGTCACAAGCAGGACCTGGAGTCCACACTTCTTAATGATCCAGGAGGGAAACCGTCTGACGAGTCTTTGCTTCAGCACCGGGTGCTCAGCAACTGTCCATGCACATCTGATGGTGCAAATGGTTAAGGTGAACTTCTGAGCGAAAGGTTGGAAGTTCACGTCTATCCAGATTCCTCAGAATTTCGGCCAAGCAATCTATTTCTAAAAAAAGTCATCAAAACCTTGATGGAGTAGCGTTCTATGTGCGGTTTCTATAAGTCACCACCTCACTGACCGCTCGTTTGCACAATCCTTGGGTGATGCGAACAATGAAACACCTGGGCATTTATTAGAAAGTCTGTGGTTAAAAGGCACCCAGAGTTGCCTTGGAATAAAGTCCTGGCAGTCTACATAATTCCAGAAGATCTTGGCTGTTGACAAAGCAGCTCGGCACAGCAGTTCTATTCAGTGCACTTGGGGTCGCCAGGAGTCGGAGGGAATCTATAGCCAATCGGTTTGGTTTTGGAGCCTCTGTGCTTGAACACATAGACGGAGTCTGTGCTGTTTCCTGTGCAAATGTTAGAAGATGCTTATCTTCCGTCTGTTGCCTCACTGAGCTGGTGAAAGCTAGTTGTGAATTTTTCAGGAATACTGTGAAATAGCTGCTAAACATAGGCACTATTAAAAATTAAGCCATATAAATTTACAATTAAATAAATTACAAACCAAGGTGATGCATACTTGCAACTCAGCACTTGCTAATTTTGCTATTAATTTTGCTTGGAGGTTGTTTACAGCTGTTTTATCTGCATGGTGGAAATACTTTATAACCGTGAGTCACTAAACCTCTTTCCAGCACCACAGGAAGCCTGGTCTGTGGTTGGAATCGGCCGTGGTGGAGCGCTTAAGATGAGGAGCTGGCTACACACGGTAAATTACTGCTTAATTTATTGCTTTGTTGATTGCCTAGGTGTAAAATTATGGCCAAACTGTTCATAATGCAGGTTAAGCTTAAAAGTGAATTGGGTCTACAGCTGTTACATTTTGCACTGCAAACGAGAGAAAAAGACGACCCAGAAAGAGAGGAAGTAGAAAAGAAGAAATGAAGGCATAACCTTTTGGTATTTGAAAATTCTCACCCAATTAAAAAATAACTCTTCCAGGTCCTTGGCCAAAGGTCCTTGGCCTTCTGACTCGTAGCTTAGTTGTTTCTCTTTTTATACTAATCACTAATGGGAACAAAAACATCAGCTGGAATTCATGCTGAACCCACCACACGTGTTTAGATTTGCAGCGATAGGTGGGCTGCTTCCTCGAGCCTTTGGCGGAAATCAGTAAGCACATTCTATGCAATGCAACTGACGACATGGGATTTACAATGAAGAATAGGGACTATTTCATTTTGGTGTGACTGAGCTGCACGTCCTTTCTATCAGTGATTCAGTGATAGTTATGTTGTCGTTGTTAGGTGCTGTGAAGTATACTCATCTGACTCAACAAACAGTAGCTCTGAACCCCGTCCTATTCTGTGTCTGCCTCCCACTTCCTGACACAGTACAGCTCACTGTAGCAGTCACTTTGTCAACCCTCCTGGTTGAATCTTCCTCTCCTTCACTGACACTCTGCCTTTCTAAGTGTCATGTCCCATTCCAAGGACTAGTCTCTCCTAGGAGCATACTCAGAGTATGTGAGACCAAGTTTTATCATCTTTGCCTCCAAGGAGCACTCACTCTGACTGGCATCACCAAGACAAATGTAAGTATTCTTTCGGCAATCCATGGGATCTTCAGCACTCTTCCCCAACACCACAGTTCAAAGGCATCAATTATTTTCCTGTCTATTCTCATTCATTATCCAGCTCTCATCAGATGCATAGCACGCGACTGAAAAGACTGCAACCTGAATCAGACACACATTACTCCTCCAACCAGCATCATTGCTCCTCAATAATTTGGAAGGAGCCCTGACTACAGACAACTCTGAGGGGAGTTGTGCTCAGGTGTTGTGGACGTGGTCACAGAAGGAAGCCCTGCTCAGGCCAGTGCTTGTAGTCGTTGCTGTCCGAGCTCATTGTAGAGGACTTTCCATTTCTTTGGAAGATTTTCTCTTTTCCTCTGCTCTCTGATTGGGGTATTTCTCTCCTGCACTGTCCCTCCATCCTTCCAAGTATAATGTCCTTCTCCAGGGGCTGAACTCTCCCGATAACGTATTCAAAATGTATGAGACAAAATGTCATCATTCTTTTATCTGACTGCACTGCTTTCAAGACAGATCTGTTTGGGTGGTTGGTTTGTTTGGGGTTTTGTTTGTTTGTTTTGGTGATCGAATGGGGCCATGCAGGTTGGTGTGTTGGAGTTGGTGAGACTGGCTCAGGACAGGGAAGGGTTTAGAGCTGTTACAAAAGGTCGCTATACATCACAGGTGACTCAACTAACAACGTTCTGTGACAGGTTTGGAAGCAGGAGTGGCATCCACTTCCTAAACAACGTGCCTCCGTAAACTCAATAAACTTTGATAAATGCCTGTGGTTGTAGAGGGCCTTTGGTTCATAGTGTCACTCAGAGTCGTGCTCAACTCAAAGGCCATCAACAACACTATATATTTAGTATCATTTCCAGACATTATCAATGAAGACATCGATTCTTCTTCGGTCTCTGTTACTCATTGTCCAACTTTCCCATGCACATAAGTTTATGGGAAATGCCATGGCTTGAGTCTGGCATACCTTAGTCTTCAAAGTCATATCATTGCTCTTTCACATTGTGACTTTCTCCTTTATGGGAGAAGTAGCTAATGCAATATGTTACTGGATTTTTTTTTCCTTGCCACTTCCATGGACATTGTGGATTCAAGTAAAATTAAATTCTTGACAACTCCAGTCTTTTCTCTGAGACTGCATCTTACATCCTTTGGGCACATGGCCAGGACAAGGACTTCATGCTTGGAAGGGTGGAGGGACAGTGAGATTTATAGAGCTCTTGTGCCTAGGCTGTTATGAGCTATGGTGGACTGGATGGCACATAACAAGAACAACAATGACAACAAAAGTATACTGTAACTGTGAGGGACTTCTGCTTGCTTTATGCTGAAATACATAATCTATATTGAAGGCTGTACAGGTTTTGGTCTTCATCAATAAATGATTCAGGTCGTCTTTGTTTTCAGGAAGCAAAGTTGTGTCATCTTGTGTCTATCACGGGTTATTAACGAGTCCTCCCTCCTCTATCTGTCATATCTGTCTTCGTATAATCCAGCATTGCATGTCATCTTGTCAGCATGCAGATGGAATAAGCACGGTGCCAGAACATAGGCCTAAGTCATGCCTTTCCTGATGGTCAATGATCTCTTCTTCTGTTAAAAAGCTGCCTGTTGGTCTTACTTAGAAATTTCACATGAAGTGTCCCAGAATTCTCATTCTTTGCAATTTTAACTATAATTTGTTATGATCCAAGCAGCAAATGATGTTGCAAATTCAATAAACACAGGGATCATAGATAGGAAGACCCAATATAGTAAAAATGGCAATCTTACCAAAAACAATCTATATGTTAAATGCAATCACAACACAGATACCAAATTCCTTTTTCAAGGAGATAAAAAAGGCAATTGTCAAGTTTATTTGGGGAAAAGACCTCAAATAAGCAAAGCACATCTAAAAAAAAATGAAGTGGGAAGAATAGCACTCTCTGATCTCAAAACCTACTATACAACTGTCATAACCACAAAAGCTTGGTACTGGTATGATGGCAGGGACATAAACGATGGAATAGAATTAAGAACTCAGAAATTAATCCGTACATCTTGGCTTAGAAGAGGTCATGGCACTAAGGACATTATTATCAATGTCAGATGTATCTTGGCAGAAAGCAGAGTGTGCCAGAAGAATGTCTATCCGTGTTTCATTAGTCAATGAAAAGACATTTGACTGTGTGGATCACAAGAAACTGTGGCTAACCTTGAGGAAAATGGGAATCTCAGAACACTTAATCATGCTTATACAAAACCTATACTGTGACCAAGAAGCAGTCCTCAGAACAGAGCAAGGAAACACTGCATAGTTCAAAATCAAGAAAGGAGTGCATCAGGGATGCATCCGGTCTCTGTACCTTTTTAATGTGTATGCAGAACAGATCATTCAGGAAGCAGGGCTTTATGAGGAGGGTAGCATCAAGATTGGAGGGAGACTCATTAACAACCTATGATATGCAGATGACACAACCTTACTTGCTGAAACTGAAGAAGACCTGAAGTACTTACTGCAAAAGGTCAAGGACTGTAGTCTTCAATATGGATTGAAGTTCAACATCAGTAATAAGACAAAGATTCTCACCACTGGGCCAATTGGCAGCACTATAATAGATGGAGAAGAGATTGAAGTTGTTAGCAATCACAGCCTACTGGGATCCACAATCAACACTCTTAACACCAGCAGTCAGGAAATCAAAAGATGAATTGCATCTTTTGCCATGTTCCTCTAGAGAGTGCTGAAGAGCAATGATGTCAGTCTACCTACAAAGGTACACCTAATCCAGGCCACGGTCTTCTCATTACTTGTTATGCATCAGAGAGCTGGACAATGACTAAGGATGACAGAAGAAGAATAGATGCCTTTGGGTTGTGATGCTAGAGAAGAATCTTGAACATACCATGGACTGCCAAGAAAATAAATCTGTCTGTTTTGGAGAGGGTGAAACCAAGTCTCTCCTTGGAGGCTAGCATTTTGAAGCTCCATCTCAGCACATGGCCAGGAGAGACTGGTCCTCGGAGAAGGACATCATGCTCAGACGGGTGGACAGACAGTGTAGGAGAGGGAGACCCCAGATGAGATGGATTGATACAGTAACTGGGGCAGTGGGGGTTGGTGTGTCAGAATTAGTGAGACTGGCTTAGGACAAGGAAGGGTTCAGAGCTGCTGTACAGAGTTGCTATACAATGCAGGTGACTCAACCAATAACATTCTATAACAGATTTGGAAGCAGGAGTGGCATCCACTTCCTAAACAACATGCCTCTGAAAATTCAATGACCTTTGATAAATGTCAATAGTTGTAGAGCGGCTTCAGGCCTTTTGTTCATAGAGTCACTATGGTTTGTGCTTGACTTAAAGGCAGTCAACAACAACAACAACAACAACACGGATATTCAACAATGAGATATGATCTATCAAATAAAGAAAGAACTTCAACGAATGGTGCTGGTAAAAGTGGACTGCTACCTGCAGAATCAGTTCTCTGTTAATGTGCTGTTTCATTAATTTTTGGATAACCTTCAGCAGGATTTTCCTTGCTTGTGATATTAAAATGATATTTTAATTATTTGGTAGTTTCCATATTCTGTCAGATCAACTTCTTTTTGTGTAAGAATAAATATCAATCTATTCCAGTCAGTTGGCCAGGTAGTTGTCCTCCAGATTTCATGAACAACCTGGTGAGCACATCAAGGGCAGCATCTGTTTGTAGAAATATGTCAATTGGTATTCCATCAATTCCCGGGGCCTTGTTTTTGCCAAGTCCTTCAAAGCAACCTGAACTTCCTCCTTCATCACCATCACCTCTTGATCATATTTGTTTCATTAAATTCTTCTGGGTCAGCCAGTTATTTTTGTTATAAAGACTCTCTGCATTCCTTCCATCTTCTTTTAATGCTTCCTGCATCATTTAATATTCTGCCCACACCATCCTTAAGTATGGCAACTCAAGTCTTGAATTTGTTCAGTTCTTTCGGCTTACGAAATGCCAAGAGAGTTCTTCCCTTTTGATTTTCTGACTCCAGCTCTTGGCACCTTTTATTATAATACTTTGCTTTGTTTTCCCTTGCTTCCCCTAGATGTCTTCTGTTTAGCTCCTTAACTTCTTGTTTTCTTCTCTTTGCTTTGCCTTTTCAGCACTACTGCAACATTCAGTCTCTTCTAATATCTATCTCAGTCTTCTTCCTCCGGTCTTTGTAATGACCTTTTGCATTCTTCTTGGACAATATTTTTTATTTTTTTAAAATTTACTTGTGATTTTAATGAAAGTTTATAGAGAACTTAGGTTTCCATTCATTCATTGTTGTGCATTTTCCTCCTACCCACCCTGCCAGTTCACTTTTCTCTTTGAAAAAAATTCTTTCACTGTTGCACAATTTCCACCCTCCTGATCCACTTTGCTATGCAGCTGTTATTCTGGACTGTTGCCATGCAAATAATACCTAATCATATATTAATCTTAAACAGTTTTTTATCTCTTTCAGGGAAGTGGACATTATTTATTCCCTCTTTTCTTAGTTTGCCCCAAGCTACCATGATATCCTTGAGTCCTCCCACAACCCATCTGGTCTTCATCTATTAGTGGTCAAGGCCTCAATCCTGTTCTTGAGATGGTTTTGAAATTCAGGTGGGATAAACTCAAATTGAAATTTTGATTTCTGTGCATTTGACATCCCCTTCTTTAGCTTTAGTTTGAATTTGCATATGAGTAGTGGATGAACTGTTCCACAAACAGCGTGCCGCCTACTTTTCACAGCTAATTTCGAGCATCTTCAACAATTCTTTCCACAGATGTAATTGATCTGATTCCTGTGCATACAGTCAGGTGAAATCCACATGCATAGCCACCATTTTTGTTTCTTATAAAAGGTATTTGCAATGAATAAGTCACTGATTGTACGAAATTCTATTGTTCTGTTTCCAGCCTCATTTCTGTCACCCAGTTCATGTTTTACAACTACTTTATGATTTGAAATTTTGAATGGAGTATTCATACCTTTTCAATCCGAACAGATCATTCGGGAGACTAGGTTTTATGAGGAGGAGTGTGGCATCAGGATTGGAGGAAGACTCATCAACAACCTGTATTATATATATGCTACAACCTTGCTTGCCAAAATGAAGGAGGACCCGAAGTGTTTGCTGCAGAGGGTCAAAGACTGTAGCCTTCAATATGGATTGAAGCTCAACATCAAGAAGGCAAAGATTCTCACCACTGGGCCAATTGGCAGCACCATGATGAAAGGAGAAGAGATTAAGGTTGTTAAAAATGTCAGCTTGCTCAGCTCCACAAACAACACTCTTAGCACCAGCAGTCAGGAAATCAAAAGATGAATTGCATTGGGGAAGTCTCTGTCAGGGACCTCTCCAAAGTGCTAAAGAGCAATGACATCAGTCTAGAGATTAAGATTTGCCTAATGCAGGCCATGGTCTTCACAATTACTTACTATGCATCAGAGAGCTGGATATGACTAAGGATAAAAGAAGAAGAATTGATGCCTTTGAGTTGTGGTGACAAAGAACAGTATTGAACATATCATAGACCACCAGGAGAACAAATAGGTCTGTCTCAGAGAGGGTGAAACCAATATTCTTCTGGGAGGCAAAGATTTTGAGGCTCTGTCTCACATATTTTGGGAATGTGACCAATAAGCACCAGTCCTTGAAAGGGGACATCATGCTGGGAAGAGTGGATGGTCAGTGCAAGAGCAGAAGACCCAGATGAGAAGAATTTACATGGTAACTGGGACAATGGAATTAAGCATGTCAGAGTAAATGAGATTAGCTCAAGATAGGTCAGGATTCAGAGCTATTGCACATATAGGGTTGTTATGAGTCACAGGTGACTTGACAGTACATAACATCAACAACCTGCAGAAAACTGGAGGAGGATTCACGACTCACACTATACACAAAGATCAATCAAGGGGAATCAGAAACCTGGGGATAAATCCCCAAACCATAAAAATCATAAGAGACAAAATGGTATCACACTTAGAAGGCCTAGCCTATGGTATAAAGAGGTTGACAAATACAGCCAGAAATACACAACTAGTTAAGAAGAAAATTGACTAGTGGGACCTTCAAAAGATTAAATATCTATGTGTATAAACAATGTTTTAAAATGGGATGAAAAGAAAACCTACTGACTGAGAAAACACATTTGGCAAGATCATTTCAGGCAAGGGTATCATATCAAAAGTTTAAGCACCTTACAGGGCTTTCACAAGGAAATAAACTGATAACACAATTACAAAATGGGCAAAAGGCACGCAAATGCTTTTCATGGAGAAAGACATTCAGATGACCAAAAGATGCGTAAAGAAACACTCAAAATCACTTCTAGTGCACATTGCAGTTTTTGTGGGCCACAGATGTCACTCAGGGTGACTCTACTGTAAGATGCCCAGGCCTGCATGGAGTGGCCAGGCCCGGGCTCGTTTCTGCAGGGCCACTTAACTGACATCTGCACAAGCTGCGGCCCAGCCCAGCCCAGACACTACACATCCCAGCCAGCAAAAGAAGCACTGCCCGCCAGGTCAAGAGGCTGCAGTTCCAATGTGGCCCAGACCGTGATCCTGCCTGGAACATTACAACACGGCCCCACTGCCTGGAGACAGCTGCCCTGCTGCAAAGTGATGGCTGTCCCACCGCTTGGAAACAATCCTACTGCCACACCTCTGTCCTGCACTAGAAGTACCAATATCACAGGTACTTTGGCCTTGGACACTGCTGTTTAGCTACATCACATGAGATTTTTTTAAGCTCAAGTGGAAGAGACCAGGTGAAGTCATGGTTTCTGGAGGGCAACAGTCTTCCAGTTTTATACCCTGGGTCCATGAGGGGCAAACCAATACATAGGCCCTTCACAAAACCTTGTCATACTCTGGGACATTACATAGCTAAAATAACCTAACATCTACTAAGAAAAGATGCACACAATGTCAAAAAAAGGGGCAGTATGTTTCAGTTATCTCTTCTTCTACAAAAGCAGACCCAATGAATACCCCAGATAGAGAGAACCAGAAGACTCCGTTATCACAAAAAAAAAAACCAACAAAAAACAAAATAACCATTCTCAAAAAAAAGCAGACCCAATGAATATGCCAGATAGAGAGAATCAGAAGAAATATGTTGATATGAATTATTTGAACAGCTACAGAAGAAGAGGCAAATGATGGAAGAAACAACGGAATCCATTAAGAAAGCAAATACTCCAAAGGCAGTGATTATAAAAATACAATGATGAGAAGTAACTTGAACATCAATGGAATAACATGCAAAAGATGGAAGAAAGAATTGATAATATGGATAAAGAGTTACAAGAGCCTTAAAAATGATCTCAAGACAGAGAGGGTTCAGCCAACACAGTCCTGGAAAGAACAGAAAAGCAGAAAAATAAAATTCAGAATAATAATATTGACATGGCGGAAGTGTCCAACATAGTGGTAGAACAGAAAAGTAGAACTGAAGAGACGGAACAGAGAGAAAGTCAGTGAGCTGGAAGACAAGAGCTTCACAGGAAACATGTTGTTGTTGTTATGTGCCGTTGAGTCACCTGTGACTCATAGTGACCCTATGTACAACAGCCCTAAACTCTGCTCTGTCCTGTGCCAATCGCACTGTCTCTGACACTC
>NW_006399814.1:3973667-3976822 GCF_000299155.1 Elephantulus edwardii | reverse complement strand
CAGATTGTTGATATATTGTCCACCAATCTTGACCCCACATTTCTCCTCATAGAGCCCAGCCTCCCGGATAATCTGTTCTGCATATAGGTTGAAAAGGTATGGAGATAGGATGCATCCCTGGCATACGCCCTTCCCAATTTTCCTCACAGGAAACATATTAGATTAACAAAAATCAAAGATGAGAAGCAAAGAAAATGAAAAAAACATTAGAATCATGTGGGGTAACATCAAAAGAAACAATATACATAATGCTTGGAATTCTAGAACACTGTAGTGAATGGGAAGTCACTGAGGAAATTGTGGAAGAAGTACTAGAAGAAAACTTCATAGTTACTTTGAAAAATGAGGAAATCCACACTCAAGAAGCACAGCAAAAACCAAATAGACTACACCCTAAAAGGAAAACATCAAGACACGTCAAATTTTCCAAATAAAAGATAAGGAAAGAATACTAAAAGCAGTGCAAGAAAGACAAAGAGTCACCTAAAAGGGGGAAAATTAAAATGAGTTCTGAGTTCTCAACAGAAACCACGCAAGCTAGAAGACAATGGAATGGCATATACAGAAAGTAAAAGAAAACAATTGCCAACCAAGGATCCTATATCCAGCAAAGTTCTGCATCAATTGTGAAGGAGAAATCAGTCCTCCGCAGAAAAGAAGGAAGTTAAGGAATTTGTGAAAACAAGACTAAAACTTTAAGAAATTTTAAGTAAAGTCCATCACACCTGCATGTCACACCAAAGGAAAGTGGATGGACCATGGTAACCAGAAACAACAGAAAAAGAAACACAGCAAAATGACAATGATAAAACATGGCATCACAATAATCACACTTAATATGAATGGCCTAAATATGCCAATGAAAATAAAAAGAGTAGAAAATGGATTTTTTAAAACCCCCAAAACAAAAACAAAGCCCATCAATATGTTACCTACAAGAGACATATCTAAGAAAAAAAGAGAGAGACTCAAAATCAAAGGCTGGGAAAAAATATACCATGCAAATGGCAACGACAATAAAAGCATGAATGGCAGTCCTAACTTCTGATAAAATATACTTCAGAATGAAAACCAACATAAAAGATAAGAAAAAGCATTACATACTGATTAAAAGCACAATAGATCAAGAAGACATAACCTGGGTCACCATTTATGCACCAAATGATAGACCTGAAAAATACATAAAACAACTATTAACAGAATTGAAGAAAGAAAGAGACGGCACCACAATAGTGGTAGAAGACTTTAACACACTACTAACAGAAAAGGATAGGTCAACTTATAAGAAACTTAGCAAAGATGCAGATTGTCTAAACTATACAATCAGCCAACTTGACGTTGTATATGTATTCTGAACACTGCACACAACTAAAACTCAATTCACTTTTTTCTCAAGTGCACATGGTACATTCTCCAGAACTGATCATATAATTAGGACACAAAGTAAACCTCAACAAATTTAAAAACTTTTGAATAATACACAGGATCTTCTCAGGCCATAATGCCATTAAACTAGAAATTAATGTGGAAACTAAAGAACTCTGTTAGAACATGATGTGATTATGAAAGAAATAAAGAATTAAATAAAAAAGTTCCTTAAAACAAATGAAAATTGAAATACAACATACCATAACCTCTGGGATGCAGCTAACGCAATCCTCATAGGGCAGGTCATAGCATTAGGCACATATATAAAAAAGGGGGGGAAAGAAGAAAAATCAACGATCTAACTCAACACCTTCATCACACAGGAAAGAACAACAATCTAATCCTACAGCCTCTAGAAGAAAAGAAATTATTAGGACAAGAGCTGAAATCAGTGAGATAGAAACAGAAAAACAATAGGATTAGAAGCTGGTTTTCTGAAAGGGTCAATAAAATTGGTAAGTCACTTAACCAAAGGTGGGGGGGAAGAGAAGACATAGATAACAGAAATGATAGAAGTGACATCACAACAAAACCAGATCAAATTAAATTGATAATATTGGAATACTATGAAAAGCTATACTCTGAATAAATTTGAAAACCTAGAGAAAATGTACAAATTCCTTAAAACACATGCCCTACACAGACTGACATGAATGGATGTATAACACTTGAACAGACCCGTCATGAAAAAAGAAATTGAACAGGTCATTAAAGGAATTCCCCAGAAGAAAAACCCTGAACCAAAAGGCTTCACAACTGAATTCTACCAAACATTCAGAGAAGATCTATCACCAATTCTATTTAAATACTTTGATACTTAAGGTATTAAATACTTTGATACTTAAAGCATTTTTAAAAAATAGGAAAAAAGGGAACGCTCCCAGAATCATTCTATGAAGCAAGCATAAACCTAATATAAAACCAAGCAAAGATATTATCAAGAAAGAAAACTATAGATCAATATCTCTCAGGAATAGAGATATAAAAATCCTTAACAAAATCCTCGCCAATAGAATCCAAAAGCACATAATTCATCAGAACCAACTGGGGTTCATGACAACAATGTAAGGATGATTTGACATAGAAAAACATTGTCATTCTCCACATTAACAAAGTAAATACTGTGTGATCTAAGCAATTGATGCAGAAAGGGCATCTGAAAAAATTCAATACCTCTTCCTTATAAAGACACGCAGTAAAATTGAAAAAGAAGATAATTTCTTCAACATGGTGAAAAGTATATATGCAAAACCAAGAGCTAACATCATTCTCAATGGAGAAAGACTGAAAGAATTTTCCTTGTGAACAGACACCGGACAAGTATGCCCACTGTCACCACTTCTATTCAGTATTGTTTTGGAACTGCTTGCTGGCACAATATGACAAGAGAAGGAAATAAAAGGCATCCTGATTGGCAAAGAGATGATTAAACTCTTGCTATATGCAGATGGTATTCACTGGACTTCCATACAAGGAAGTCCAGTGAATACCACTATCATTCAAATATATGCACCAACAACCAGAGCCAAGGAAGAAGAGATAGAAGATTTTTACCAACTTTTACAATCAGAGATTGATCGAACATGCAACCAATATGCATTGATAATAATGGGTGACTGGAATGCAAAAGTTGGGAACAAAGAGGAAGACTCAGTAGTTGGAAAACATGGACTCGGTGACAGAAATGGAGCTGGAGAGAGAATGATCGAATTTTGCACAATCAATGA
>NW_006399814.1:3965702-3969467 GCF_000299155.1 Elephantulus edwardii | reverse complement strand
GGCACAGGACAGAGCGGAGTTTAGGGCTGTTGTACATAGGGTCGCTATGAGTCGCAGGCGACTCGACGGCACATAACAACAACAGCATATGCAGATGATTTGATAGGGTACTCAGAAAACCCCAAGGACTAAACAAAACAATTAGAGATAGTAGACAAATTTAGTTGATTGGCAGGATATAATATCCAAAAATCAATGGAGTTCTGTACAGTAACAGAGAGAACTCAGAAAATGAATCCAAGAAATCAATACCATTTACAATAGGCAACCACAAATGGAGATACTTGCGAGTGGACCTAACTAGAGACACAAAAGATCTACACACAGAAAGCAACAGAATGTTTCTGTGAGACACAATGAAAGACATACATAATTGGAAAAATGTTTCTTGTTCATGGATAGGAATACTCAATATTGTGAAAATGGCAATCCTACCAAAAGCAATCTAAAAGTTCAATGTTATCCCAATACAGATAACAATTTTTTTTCAAGGAGCTCAAAAGGGAAACTGTCATTTTTATTTGTAGAGGAAGAGATCCCAAATAAGCAAAGCACTTCTGCAAAATAAAAATGAAGGGGGAGGCATAGCATTCCCCGACCTCAAAACCTACTACACCATCCAGCTACCTTAACTGCAGACACATGGTGTTGCAAATCATCAACAGCTATGGAACGAGTATAAGAGAGAGAGTTCTTTCTACACTGCGGAGTGAGATCCCAGTGACAATGATGGTGGAGAGATTGTGGAAAGACTGTGTCATTGCTGTGTAGAGACAGTGGCAAGATGCGACATACATGTGTGCTCGCTGCAGTTAAAATTCTGTTTGCTTGATGATTGAAAGAGAAGCTCACAAACTGCTCTGAGGCAAATCTTGCTGGATTATTTGGATTTGTGCTACTGAACTGAACTGTTTATTAATTGAGGAATAATGTTTTGCTGTTAATCTGGCTTGGTACTGCTGAACTAAACCTGGGCTTGCTCTGGGTGATATTCTTTGCCTCTCCCACTCTCCAACTTATTTCCCTAATAAACTTCACTCTTGGTACAACAACAACAACAAAAAACAACAACAAAAAGACCAACCCTACTTCACCAGAACAGTAACCAAAACAGCATGATATTGGTACAATGACAGGCACAGAGACCAATGGAACATAACTGAGAACCCAGAAAATAATCCATGAATCCATGAATCTATGACCAACGAACATTCAACAAAGAAATAGAGCTTATCAAATGGGGAAATGATAACCTCTTCAACAAAAGGTGCTGGCAAAATTAGACTGCAAACTGCCTTAGAATTCCTTTGAATCACCGTGCTGGAGAAGAGTCTTGAACATACCATAGACTACCAAGGAAATAAATAGGTTCGTTTTCGAGAGGGTGAAACCAAATCTCTCCTTGGAGGCTAGGATTTTTAAGCTCCATCTTACATATTTTGGGCATGTAGCCAGGAGAGATCAGTCCGTGAAGAAGGACCTCATGCTCGGAAGGGTGGAGGGACAGCACAGGAGGGGTAGGCTCTGGATGAGATAGACTGATACAGTGCCTGGGGCCATGGGGGTTGGAATGTCAGAATTAGTGAGACTGATTCAGGATAAGGCAGGGTTCAGAACTGCTGCACATACGGTCGCTGTGGATCACAGAAGACTCAGTGTCACATAACAACAAACAAAATCATCTCACACCATACACAAAAATGAACTCAAGGTGAATCAGAGACCTAGGAGTAAAGTCGAAGACCATAAAGTTTATACGAGAAGATCTGGGATCAAGCTTAGATGGCCTAGACTGTGGTATAAATGGACTGCCATATACAGCCAGGAAGGTGCACACTGGAAAGCATAAAATTGATGAATGGGAACTCCTAAAGATTAAATCCGTGTGTGCAGCAAAAATATTTTCCAACACAGTAAAAAAAAAACCAAACCCAAAAAAACAAACCATACCCCAAACAACCCAAATCCAAAAACCCTACTGACTGGGGGAAAATATTTGGCAGTACTATATCAGACAAGGGTCACATATCAAAGTTTACAGAATCCTATAGGGCCTCCCTTGGAAGCAGGAGTGGCATCCACTTCCGTAATAGCTTCCCTCCAGAAACCCTATGAACCTGGAGAGAGGATGAGAGACACCCAAGTGTTGAGGACTCTCCTTCATTGGGTCGCTGAGTCACCTGCAACTCGACGGCAGTTAACAATAATAACATCAACACAGAGAGAGAGATCAGCTGGCCCAGTGGACAGAAGGCGATGCTACCAAGCTGAAGGTGGGTGACTTTCAATCTGCGGCCCTCAGGCCTGTCTTTCATTGTATTTGTTCAGACATTCCTCTAGGTCATATAGCCCTGGTGTACAAGTTGTCTTACCGCAGTCACTTGTGGTTGCTGTGAAGCTGAACACCGTGACACTGATTTGTCCAAGGTATTAATGGTTGGTTACCCAATGTGGACAGAGAGTGGGGTGGAGCTCCCCAATTAAAACAAGCTTGGAAGGAGGAGTGGCATCCACTTCCATAATAGCTTGCCTCGGGAAACCCTATGAACCTGGAGAGAGGATGAGAGACACCCAAGCGTCGAGGACTCTCCTTCATAGGGTCGCTATGAGTCGCCTGCAACTTGACGGCACTTAACAACAACAACATAGGGCCACCACAAGAAAACCAATGGTAATACAATTACAAAGTGGGCAAAAAACATGGAAAGAATTTCCACAAATGAAGATATTCAGATGGCCAACAGACACATGAACAAATACTCAAAATCACTGGTAATGAGAGATTCAAATAAAAAACACAATGAGATATCATCTCACCTCAGTAGCAGTGGCAAAGTTTAACAGGACAGTAAGTAACAAATGTTGGAGTAGATATGAAGAGATAGGACCTCTTACTCACTGTTGGTGGGTTTGTAAAATGGTAGAACCAATCTGGAAGGCAGTACAGTGTTTCCTCAAAAAGCTGAAAAAAGGAATTCCATATGACCCAGTCCACTGCTTGGAATATACCAAAAAAAAATGTGAATTGATGCACAAATGGTAATTTGTATATCAATGTTCATAGCACTACCACAAGAACATGGAAGCAGCTCAAACATCCAACCACAATAAAATGGACTGACAAGTTATGGTACACTCACATGGAATACAGGAGAGCATCCAGAAGCAATGATTTTAAAAATCACTCCTGAACTTGGCAGGACTAGAGAGCATTATGCAGGTGAACTAACTCAGTTCCGTAAGGACAAATACTGTGTAAGACCATTATTGTAGAAATAGAAAGATAACTATTAAAACTTGTATGAGGTTCCAAGGAGGAAAGGGTAGGAGCAGAGGGGTGAGGCTGGGTAGGGGAATAATTGTAGGGTTGCACAATTTGATGGTAAAGGGAGGAATGGCAAAATGGGAAAGATTCAGTGTGAAAAACAATGTATATGAACTTTTTAGTAAACCAATATTAAATAAAAAATATTTTGAAAAATGATTCCAATAAAAGAGATACAAATTAAAACCACAATGAGATGCAATAGCAAAGTTTATCAGGACAGCAAGCAGTAAATGTTGGAGAGGATGTGTAAATAGATAACTGGAATTCTCATATACTCCTAGTGGGACTGTAAAATGGTACAAATACTCCTACGATAAAAATAATGCCCTAAAATATAATACAATGAGGGTTGTAGAGTGGATTATATTTGGGGCTAGGGGGTGGGGTTTGGGGAGGTGCGGGGGGTGGATTGTGTACCAATGAGGGAGTTTTTCTTT
>NW_006399814.1:3963590-3965466 GCF_000299155.1 Elephantulus edwardii | reverse complement strand
ATTCCACTGCTAGAAATATACCCCAGGGTTTTAGAACTGAGACTCAAATGAAGATTTGTACACCAATGTTCATAGCAGCATTATTCACAATCAAAAGAACATGAAAACAGCCCAAACGTCCAACCACAATAGACTGGATCGGGAAATTGTGGTACATTCACATGATGGAATACTACACAGCACTCAGGAGAAGACTTTAAAAAAACAACCAACTACATAATTTAGGTGGGACTGGAGAGCATTATGGTGAATGAACTAAGTCTTATAAGGGTAAATACTGCACACAACCATTATTGTAAAAAATAGAAGGATAACTAGTAAAATATGTATGGGATTCAAGTGGGGAAGAATGGGAGCAAAGGAGTAAGGGCGGGCAGGGGAGGAATTACAGGATTGCACAATTTTGTGGGTAGAGGGAGGAGGAAAGGAAATGGGAAAGATACAGAGGGGATCTGAAAAGACGGGGTGGTCTTGGTTCAATTGTGATTAATTTTATAAAACACAATGTACCTCAGCCCCGTTCACTGCAGGTATGCCCACATTCCTTGAAGTCTGGAAGTTGGGCCTGAGTGCTTAAATAGCTTGAGGAGGTATGTGGAGGGAGACAGGAGACTTCACCTCTGCCTCATTCAAGAAAAAACCACAAATATACCAGATCTAGAGGACACATCACCCTCCTGGGAAACTATCCTCTTGTGGCATTAAGTCACAAGAAGTCATTTCTGGAGCAGAAGTTCAAGGCAAAGGACTTTTCCTTAGTACCATCTGAAATAGGAATACTTCCATAATACTAGTACCTGGTATTTGGACTTAGAGACTCCTAAACTCAAGTGATATTGGCCCCAGCATAAGAGACTGGCAGCAGCGTAAGGCATTTGGAATCACAGAAGCCCAGAAGGCTTGAGACCTAAGCCATCATATCAAGGGCTGAATAGGGGGAGAGAGGTGCTGAATGGTGTAGGCAGATTGTAAGGGAATGCTGGTGGAGCAGGGAAAGGGGTGGGTCAGGAAACCATGCCAAGGGTGGCAGCAACACTGAATCTATTGGTTGCTTCTATAATTAGGGAAATGTTTTCCATCTGCTCCTTTCTGTAAAATATTTATCTGTCAGATATTGTTCTTATTCTAATAATTTGAATTAAGATCAAGTAGGAAGAAAGACAGACCATCCACTTCCAAAATAAAAGGCCTTCAAAAACCCTATGTATGATAGAGCCCACTTAGACAAGCATATATGGCAACTGAGGCTGAGCCCTCAAATATGGAAACACAGAGGAGGAGGAATAGTTGTAAGCAGACACTAGTGATTAGAACATGAAATGTGAGACACTTTCAGAGCTGCTATACCTAGGGTTGCAAAATTCTGAGGGGAAAGGAAGTTAGAGGATTCTCAGAAGAGAAAGAAAGTCAGTGCGACCAGTATCTATTGTGAAAGGGGACATAATACAAAATGAAGACCAACCCAGAAGGAAGTGTTCTCTGCAAGTCTCCATGAAAAGGGAAGAGAAGGAGGGTCAAGGGCTAAGTAGGGAGTGGTAATAACAGAAGGGAATTGTAAAGCAGAGTAAGGAGAGGATAGCATAGAGGGCCAAGGGAATCTCCAGGGGGGCCTGAGAGTGCAAGGCCAGAGAGGCAGACACCATTTACACACGCTAGTGAAATAAAAAAAAAAAATGATTCTGAAATTAAGGTGGGATGAAATCAAAGTCATATTTTGGCTCCTGTGGATTTGGTTTCATTTTCCTCAGTTTCAGCTTGAACTTGCATATGAGTAGTTGGTTCCACAATCAGCTCCTGGCCTAGTTTTCACAGCTGATATTGAGCTTCTCCAGCGTTTTTTTCCGCAGATGTAATCGATCTGATTCCTATGCATACC
>NW_006399814.1:3944467-3961480 GCF_000299155.1 Elephantulus edwardii | reverse complement strand
GGGGTGGGGTGGGGTGGGTGGGGAGAAAAGTGCAACAATGAATGAATGGAATTCCAAAATCTCTGTAGATGTTCATTGGAATTAATAATAATAATTTTTTTTTAAAAAAAGCAGATACAGATTCAACAGAGGGTTCCTTAAAGAAAAGAGAGATGAAGGTCTCAACGTTCTTTCTACAGAACCAACACGTGACAAGTACGAGAAAGGTCTTATCTATTACACTTAACATTCTGAAAAACTCCTCTTCCCACTGGGACCAGACAATACCAGTGGTCCTTTCCTAGTCCTGAAGGGTAAGCGTGACCTCCCAGCCAAGCCATGCCTATCTCGTTCCCGGAGCTTTGGTGCTTGGCATGAGTTGGCATGGATTACTCCTCTGTGGTCCTTGAACCTGGCCTTCAAGCTGCCCCACCGGCTGGGCACGCTCTAGTGTGTCCAGCTCTGTGCTTCTCTGCTCTTCCTTCCATGCTAGTAGCCACCTCATTACCTCCAAAAAACGTGCTTCCTGCTTTGTTCAGCCACATTTCCCTCCCTGAAACCAAAGGGCAGCAGACGTTTCCACCCAGAAAAAGAATAGCAGGTAATAACCCCCACGGGAAAGAAGGGGCTCTGAGGTTATTAGGAGCCCTAGCAGCATAGGTCAGGCAATAGCTGCTGACCAAAAGGCGAATGGTTCAAATCCACCAGACACTTCATGGGAGAAAGAGGAAGTAGCATTTAGGTTGACAGTCTGGGACTCCGTGGAGATTTGCTATGATAAGAATCAGCTCAACTGTGGTGATCGTTTCACTACTGTTTTGGTTTTTAGCTGATTGTGTGGTTAAATACAAAATAAAGCCATGTAACTGCTGTTCACGATTAGACCTGAAAAGCCAGGCCTTCTCATATTCAGCGGAAGCTTCGGTGGCTGAGTGGTAAGGAGTAGCAGTGGGCACTCTGCTCCCCTGTGATTTCCTGCCTCTGAGAAAACTCTGGACGCTCAGCTGGGCGTTGGTTCTGACTCACACTACATACAACATCATATTCAGAGGGAGAGGAGTTTTAATTTGGAAGGAAAAGCTCTGCGGGGTTCTGTAGTTGAACTGTAGAATAATATTAAAGGTATTAGAAATCCGAGAAGTGTGGGAAAGGGTAGGTGCTTCTGGCCTCATTAAGAAACTTAAATCAAAAGAACAATAGATTCAAACGACTACATTTTCACCTAAAGTAATGGGCCAGAACTGGGAGCTATCTAGCTAACTGCTCAAAGGCACTATTGTCTTTCATAACCAGGCCTAGCGTTACTGCAAACCTAATTCCGAGTCTCAATATGTAAGTTATTAAATTGTACAGTCAGTTGAATCTGTGGCTCATTAGATCTCCTTATAAAAGGCGAAAAGAAGACAGTTCAAACACTGATGAGGAAAGAGGGAGAATTTACACTTGAAATTGGAGTATTTATGAGGAAGTTGAGCATCTCAGCTACTCAGATTTCACCCTTCACCCCACAGGCACCACTGACCGCCTGTCCTTGTCTAAATAAACTCCCTCTCCCCCTGGCTATAAATATTATGTTTTCCTTACTTGAAGAATTTCATACTCCCTTCACAAAGGCAGAATGAAGAAGGAAGCTGACAATTCCCCTAATATTCCACTTCTGGTTGTTACCAGGCAACTGACCAGAATCCGATCTCGGCTTTCCTGAAGGAACATATGTAGAGCCAGACAGTGAAGGGATAAGAAGCTGATCAAATGCATATGTTTGTTAATTTAGATGGACAAAAAAGTCTAGTGATACTTGGGCAAAAGCAAATGATTTGCCGAGTCCTCCATGAGAAACAAGCGACATAATCTTGAACAAATTCGTTCTTACGGTAGTGATATTTGAGAGTTTGCATTTTTGCACCTCTTTGTTGCTTTTAAGGCAGAGGCATCTGGACTCAATTCTGGTCTACATTAAAGGGAATTTCTTCACCCAAAATCCCATGGTGTTAGTTAAATAAAGTGATTTTCAAATCACTTTATTTATGTCAAGATATAAAAGTAGTACCTTGATGTCAAAGTATAACCCACGTTGTCCATACTGTCTGATATTTTCAGTTCATGCATATGCATGTTGAAGATGGTCAGTCACACTGGAGGAGAAGTAAGAACTTTGAGTTATGGTGCTGAAATATTACCTGTCCCATGGTCTGCCAGCACGGCGTGATCTAGCTTGGAATGAACGCAGCCACTGTGCTCCTGAGAAGTGAGAATGCTGAGTTTGTGGCATGTCCTCCTTAGTCCAGGACATGATATCATTATCAGGCCTGAAAAACTAGACGCTGAGAGTATTTAATAAAACTGTTGTTGTTGTTGTTGTGTGCCATCTAGTCAGATCTGACACATAGCTGATCCTTCAGAGGGTTTCCAGGTGGCCTAGTGACAAGAAGCTGCACTGAGATCCTGTGGGCACCTGGTTCGAGTCCACCAGCTGCTCCATGGGCAAAGGATGGGTAATCTCCTCCTGGTCGGTTAACTGCCTCTCAAAATCCACTGGATGGTCAGGTATGGGTCGGTTCTGACTCTACGGCACACAACAACAACGGAAAAATCACATGAGAGGAGATTGCCCATCTTTCTCCTGGGGAGTAACTGATAGAGTAGAACCCTGTGCCTTTGTGTGGACAGCACAACTTCTTACCTCTAGGCCACCAACGCTCTAGTTGAAAAAGTAGAGGAGAGTCAGAGAAATAGAGGAAGGCCCTCAAGAACTTAAATTGGCTCAGTTACTGAATAATTGGTTCTGAAATAGGAGCCTATACGCATGGCATAGGACTGGATAGCCGTTTGGTTGTTTTGGGGTGTTTGGGGGTTTTTCTCCTGTTTTACACAAGGCTGTTTGTTATAAGCCAGAACCAATTCAATTGCACTTTAACATCACCCAACCTGGTCTTCTACTTAATCCCTTAATCACTCCATCGGGCCTCTATTCATCATAGACTGAAACTTGCAAAGTAAAGCAGAAACGTCTTTTAAAATTGGGCTTCACTTTAGGGAGCTCTGATGGCCTAGTGTCAAGAAGCTGCACTGCAATCCCAGAGGTACACGGTTTAAATCCACCAGATGCTCTGCTGGAGAAGGAGTGACAATCTCCTCCCGTACCAGTTAGGTCTGATTTGATGGTACACACACAACAAATAATAAAATAAAATTTTTTTTAAAAATTATAAAAAAAAAAATTTGGCTTCACTTCAAGGATTGTGGCACCAATAGGCTTTTCACTATAAGCCCCATCCTAAGGTCCCCATGTTGCCCACACTGTCACCGGATCTCATGCGCAAAAGAATGAGAAACAGATTCTCTAGAAGTTCTTTATTAAAGTCTCAAAAGAAGGACTGCCATGCATTCATCCACCAGACGGAAGGAAATGAAGACTAAACGGTTACAATGATATGCAAAGGGGGCTTTTCTGGGAGATTCATTTCAGACCACCAGGAGTGACGGAGGTGGGTTCAAGAACAGGCTCACTCACAGAGGTCCCTAACAAGCATGGCTCACCACGCTCAGGAAAGCTGTGGCTCTGGCGTGTGGGACATTCTCCTTTCTAGAGTGTACACCATGCAAGAGAACTGGTCGTGACTGTTCTGGAAGGCTGAGGCCAAACACTGGGACCGACCACCTGCTGCTGCGTACTCCACGATACCAAGCTACCTCCATCCGGAGAGTGGTCCAGGGTCCTGTTTCCTGCCCTTCTCAGTCACGCCTGCTGCCCTGGACAATCTTCACTCTGTTTCCTTCTCCTTCTCTCTCAAGAATGTCTCATTTGAAGAGCCAACTCGATTGACCTCTGTTCATTTTTTGTTGTCTGCATCTTTCTCATGAAGTTTCCCTGCCTAGTGGTCTCCTTCTATCTGGCACATTCTCGTCCGAGATTTCATTCAGTTGGCACTTCCTCTGAGGTCCATTTGATTCCACCTCTGCTGTCCGACGTTGTTAGGGGCTGACGAGTCAGCTAGGTCTCGTACGTATCAACCCTGTGAACAGGCATGAGCTGTGCGCCGTGCTGTCCTGTCCTGTGCCGGTTCTCACCTTGAATACGCTCGAGCCTGTTGTTAAATTCGCTGTGCCGATACATCTGGTGGGGGAGCTTCCTCTCTTTCTCTGACTCTCCCTTCCCAGCACAACCTTTTCCTCCACAGTCTGGCTTCTCCTGACAACTGTGAGATAGAGTTTCACCGCTAACCACAAGTCCTAGTGGTCCTACGGACAGTGAAGCATGCATTTTCTGATTTTATGCACTCCTCACAATCATGGTTATGTTATAAATCATTGTTGCAGTTAGTCTCTCATCCACGTTATAAGGGTCTTCTTCCTCCTCAATAACCTTCTGGTGATGATGTTGGATGCTATCGAGGCAAATATGACGCATAGCTACTCTGTGAATAACAGATCCAAACCTTGTCCAATTCTGTGCCATTCTCATCATCTCTGACACACCTGAGCTCATCGCTGTAGTCACTGGGTCAATACATGTCGTGGAAAGTCTTCCTCTCTTTTGCTAACCTTCCACCTTTCCAGGCACAACGTTCCTTTCCAAATAAAGAGTAGCCTCTTCTAACAACATGCCCAAATTTTGTGAGATGAAGTTTTGTGATCGTCTCTAAGGAACACCCTGGATGCTGCACCTTTCCCAAGATATTTCTCTTTGTTCTTTTGGCAGTCCATGGGAAATTTAGTACTCTTCCCCAATGCCGCAGCTCACAGGCATCCATTATCCTTCTGTTCATTGCTAAGCTCTCAGATGCACAGCAAGTGATGGAAAAGGTCATGGCCTGAATCAGATGCACCTTCGTCTCCAAACTGATGTCATTGTTACTCAGTAATTGTTCTTCTCATACAGGAGAAGACCCTGACTGTAGATGTTCCCAGTGCTGAGATTCTCCTGATCTCTTGATTGCTGGTACAAATGATGTTACTGTGGATTTAATTAAGATTAGTTGTTTACATTTTCAATCTTTTCTGCATCTATCTTGATGTTGCCTACAGGTCCAGTGGTGATAATGTTTGTATTCTTGATGTTCATGTGTAATTCATGTTGAAAAACCATCGTCTTTATTCTTCTGCAGAAGTGTTTCAAGTTCTCCTCAGTTTCAGCAAGCAGGGTTGTGTTATCTGCATGATGCAGGTTGTTGATGCGTCTCCCTCCAATCCTGGTGCCACATTCATCTTCACAGGGTCAAGCTTCTCAAATTATTTTCTCAGAAAATAGATTGAACATGTATGGAGAAAGGTTACCACCATAACCCACATCTTTCTTAATTTTAAACAATGCATTGTTCCCCTTCACTGCTCAGATAACAGCTTTCTGGTCTAGGTACAGATTTAGCATGAGCACAATTAAATCTTCTGAGATTCCCGCTCCACAGTGTTAGCCAAAATATGTTATAAACTACACGGTCAAATGCTTACGCATAGTCAATGAAGCACAAATAGACATTCTTCTGGTATTTTCTGCTTTCAGCCAAGATCCATCTGACATCAGTAATGATATCCCTGGTGTCACGGCCTCTTTTAAATTCAGCTTGAACTTATGGTAGTTCTCTGTCAATGTTCTACCTGTTTTGGGATGATCGTCAGCAATATTTTGCTTACATGTGATAGAAATTACATTGTTCAATAATTTACGCATTCTATTGGATCACTTTTCTTGGGAATGGGAACAACTATGGATCTCTTCCAGCCAATTGCCAGGTTGCATCCTCCAAATTTTCTGGCATAGACTGGTGAGCACATGCAGGGCTGCATCTATTAGGTGAAACATGTCAGCTGATAGCCTATTGATTCTCTGGGTCTCATTTTTTGCCAGTGCCTTCAATGCAGCTTTAACTTCTTCCTTTGTTGTCTCTTAACCATCTGCTACTTCCCTATTTCAGGGCCAGCAAATTCTTGTTCTTACAGTGATTCTGAGTATTCGCTCCATCTTCTTTCGACGCTACTTGAATAATTCAAGATTTTGCCTGTAGTATCTCTCAGTGTTGCAACTAGAGACTTGAACTTAATTTTCAGTTCTTTCAACTTGAGCAACACTAAGTGTGTTCTTCCATTTATATTTTCCAACTCTAGATCTTTGCACACTCCCTTATAATACTTTTCTTTGTCTTCTCTGGCTGCCACTTGAAATCTTCTGTTCACCTCTTTCATTTCAACATCTTATATCTTTGTTTTGATTTCTTGACACTCTAGTCCAATTTTCTGAGTCTCTTCTGATATCAATTTTGGTGTTTTCTTTCTCCTCTTTCTTTGTAATGACCTTTTGCTCTCTTCAGGATGGTATAACTGATGTTTCCCACAATTTAACTGCTCTTCAATCATTGGTGTTCAATGCCTCAAACTGTTCTTAAGATGATTTTCAAAGTCAAGGATAGGCTCAGGCCATTTTAAAAAAAATTGTTTTGGACTTGATTTTCTTCTGCTTCTATTTGAACTTGTTCCTGTATATTCTACCACAGTACTGACATGGTTTTGACTGCTGATATTGAGCTTCTCCAATGATTTTTTCATTCTGTGTCAACCAGGTGAGGTCCATGTGTAAAGTTTATAAAAAAACGTATTTGTGAAAAATAAAACATTGAGTGTAAAAATTTAGTCTTTTGATTTCTGACATCATTTCTGTCACCAAGTCCATACTATCCAATCACTATTCCTTTCTTGTTGCTTCCAACTTTGCATTCCAGTCACCAATTACCATTTGTGCATCTTCACTGTACATTCAGTCAATTGCAGACTGCAAAATTTGGTAAAATTCCTCCATTTCCTCCTCTTTGGCTTTAGTTGTTGGTGTGTGATTTCCTTGTATGTGTATGTATAATAATCCTATCACTCACAGCATTGTACTTCAGGATAGAACTTGAAATTCTCTTTTAAACTATGAATGCAATACAATTCATCCTCAATTTTTCACTCCTGGCATAGCAGATCATGAGATTCCCTGATTCAAAGTGGGCAATGCTAGTCCATCTCACCTCACTAATGCCTAGAATGTTGAGGTTCATGAAATCTATTTCATTTCATACATCTTCTAGTTTTCCTATATTTATACTTTGCAAATTCCACTTGGCAATTATTAAAGGACGCTTTCAACTATTTTTCCTCATTTTGATCAACTTCCAATCGAAACTCTATCACTTCTTCTATAGCTACTTGTGTTCCTCTATTTTTCATAGTTTTCAGAGCCCCATTATGTCAGAAATAAATGGCCAATCATGCCTCCTAGTTTGTCTTAAGCTGAGGCCTTGTCTGAAATCTGCTCACCATGGGTGACCCTTCTGGCATTTGAAATACTAGTGACATAGCTTACAGAACCACAGCAACTCACATTACCCCAGTACAGCAAGCTGACAGACAAGCACTATACTTATAAGAGCAAATTATAAACAGGCAAACATATACACACCAAGCTATAAAGTAATTGTTGTGGTTTTTAGGTGCATTGAGTCAAGTTCAACTCATAGAGACCCTATGAACAAGAGATCTTGTCCCATCTTGTACCATTCTTATCATCTCTTACACATTTTAGACCATTGCTGCTGCCGGTCCATCCCATTGAGGGCATTCTTTTCTTTCACTGCCCCTTCACCTTTCTAAACATGATGTCCCTCTCCAAGGAATGGCCTTCTGTAGCAATATGCTCAAAGTATGTGAGACAAAGCTTTATCGTCTTTGCCTCCAAGAAACATTCTGACCACACCTTCCCCAAGACACATCTGTTTGTTCTTTTGGAAGGCCATCACACATTCAGTGCTCTTCTCCAGCACCACAGCTCAAAGGCATCAATTATTCTTAACCTGCTCGGTACCAGCAGTCAGGAAATAAGAACGCACATTGCACCGGGAAATATGCAGCTGGGAACCTCTCCAAAATTACTGAGGAGTAATTATGTCAGTTTGAGGGCTAAGGTGTGTCTGATTCAAGCCATAGTCTTTCAGATTACTTGCTATGCATCTGAGAGCTAGACAATGAATAAGGATGACAGAAGAAGAATTGATGCCTTTGAGCTGTGGTGCTGGAGAAGAGCACTGAACATCCCATGGACGGCCAAAAGAAGAAATGAATGTGTCCAGGAGAGGGTGCAGCCAGAGTGCTTTTTGGAGTCAAGGATGATGAGGCTTTTCCTCATGTACTTTGGGCACGTTGCGGGGAGGTGCTATCCCTTCGAGAAGGACATGATGCTGGGAAGGATGGAGAAGAGGAAGATCAGTGAAGGAGAGGAAGATCTTCAACCAGATGGGTTTATGGAGTGACAAGAGCAATGGGCTTTTGGGTGTCAGAAAGTATGAGGATGGCACAGAATGGAACAGGGTTTAGATCATTTGTTCATGGCGTGTCTATGAGTTGTACTCGGCTCAGTGGAACCGAATAACAACAAGAACATCTTTATTCATTCTCCAGCTCTCAGAAGTATATCAAGTGATGGGAAAGTCCATGGTCTAAATCAAGTGCACCTTACCCTCAAATTGGCATCCCTGTTCCTCAGTAATTTGGAGAGGTTGTTGACAGCTGACCTGCTCAGTACAGTATGTCTCCTGATCTCACTGCTTGTACCACGGATATCGACTCCAGATCCAGGAAGATGAAATCTCATTCATCATTTCTTTTTTTTTTTTTTTGGGGGGGGGTGGGGGGGACAGGGGCACGCGCGGTGTGCGTCGAGGGGAACCTGGGCTAGCACGCCAAGCCAGTCGGCCAGAGCGCTGAAGGTCGCGCGCAGAACGCCACCGCCTTGCCACCCCACTCATCCATCTCATTCATCATTTCAATCTTTTCTCCAACTACCATGATGTTATTTATCAGTCCAGGGGCAAACAACATGTAAATCAGCCCCCAATACAATGAACTGAGAGACGAGTGTTACACCTGTAAGAGAAATCAGGTAAACAGGTTTCATGGTGCAGGCCCAGCTGTGGCCACGGTGCCGTGACAGGACGAGGCCCAGGTGAGTGCTGGAGCTTCTGACCGAGGCCTGTGGCCTTCAAAGCAGAGTATCCTCCCAGGTATTAAGATCATAGCAATGGGTCAGCTGCATCTGCAATGTCAGTGCTCTCCACAAGGCTCTAGGGCCATAAGTCCGAGGGTTCTCAGAGACAGGTGGGGTTGAAACTGCTTTTTTTCCAAGTTCCAGCTCCCTGCTAAGGTCCACGAGCTTAACAGGACTGGAGTGGGGAATGACCCGCTACTTTACCAGTAACGGTGTCCTTCTCCCAGGCCTGACCCATCCTGACAACATGTCTAATGTTGTGAGAAGAACTCTCACCATGTTCATTCTAAGGCATATTTAGGATGCAGTTCCTCTATGAAATATCCATTCATTGTTTTGGAATTCTATGACCTATTCAGCAGCACTCAAATGTACCAGAATCGACATCTTACACAAGGTCAGAATCGTCTGTTTCTTTCCCCAGATGCCCGTGCGGCTCTCGTTCCCCTCTGGACTGCTAGTCTCAGAGAGCTTCAGGAAGCACTTGGGAAATTTAAGTTATTAGAACAGAATCAGATGCAGAAACAAACCTTGAAAGCAGAAGGTCTGTGGAATATAAACAAATTTAAGGAGGTAGAACTCACAGGAAGGGACCAGAACTTTAGGGATGTGGGTTAACCGAAAAGGACTTTCTGGCCTCAACACAATGCACTCATCAATTTAGAACTGATTCACGGAGAGCCCCGGTGGGTGTCCAGGAGGCTATGGGATTCTCAGAAGGCGAGTGTCCATCTCTGTCACTAATGGATTCAAAATGCCAGCGTGTGGCCCTCGGAGAGCAGCGCGCCTCCCTCCACGTGACACAAGCAGCTCCCTGAAGGACTTCAGGACTTATAATTGCCTTTTCCTCTAAATTAAGTATAGCTAGCTTGAAGAGACTTTGTGTCCAGAAAGCTGACTGGGGACAAATTTGTCTCTAATCTTTGTTCCTGAAAATTAAATTAGTACAATTATTATCTCAGGATTGCTTCTCAGGTCCCACCTGTCTCCTTTAAAATCCACATAAATACAAACTGCCCTGAGCACTTTTAAAAAGCAGCTGAAGGTTCCACGTTTCCCCTGGTTGGGGTTGTATGTGATCACACACTCTGAGATAAGAGGCCAACCCTGTGAAGGTACAGACTATCTCTTGTCCTGAATATAAAAGAGAAAACAAACACATGTCCTAAAGGAGCTTTGAGCATCATGCTGTATCATACGGGCGTCTTCCTGGTGGCCTACCTGGGACTGAATCGCTGGGTCTGGATGACAGTGAGTAGCGAAGGGTCCACCACAGCAGCTCAAAGATTTCGTCCTCAGCAAAGCCGAAGAGCGGCTGCTGATGGCAACCAGGCAGACGTGCAGACTGTCAGTCCATCAACAGCCCTTTGACAATTGGTTTCCAATCACAAAATTCTGGTCAGCAAATCTTCATGAATCCTGGTAAGCACATAAAAGTACTATTGGTAGCAAGACTTTACATACTCATTATTACTCTTTTCCTCAAAAAAAATCACTAGGTAAGTTATTTTCTTCTTCAGGAGACCCAAAAGTGCTCATGGTCGGGCCTGAGAGGTGAGTGGCTGCACAGAGGTGGACAGCGTGATCTTCCCGCTCTGAGGGGAGGACAAAGTCTCTATGGTCATAACTGAAGTCATGCCTCAGCGAATGAGGAGGGAAAGAGAACTGCGAGTGGACTGGCAATGTCAGAGATGCGACACCGAGTCTGCGGGTCACCGTTGAGGTCCTGACTCAGGTAGAGAAGAGGGAGATGCGGATGGATGCCCAGTGTTGGTGGTACTCGGCCTGTGCACTGCTCACTCCTCTCCCAGCAAGCACCGGGACAGTTATAGTGCACGCTGTCCCAGGCCTTTTCCACACGTTGTCTCCTCTTCTCTTTGTAACAGTGCTCACAAGCACTTATTAATTTGTTCATTTTTAATAAGAAGAAGCAGACACTGAGAAAATGCCTTTCCAGCCTGAGGTCCCATCATTAGCAAACGCTGTCCCAGAGGCGTGTTCACTCTGGGCTCTGTGATGACAAGGCTTGTGTCAGAGCTCTCTGGTGCCTGTATTCACACCCACGAGTCAAAAAGCAGATTAAAAGCTGTGTGGTAACTTCCTGAAGGTTCCTCAGACACAATAAAGCTCTCAGATGCTGCATAAATGAAACACATTCTTGTTATTGTTAGAGGCTTTTGGCTAGTTCTGACTCGTGCTGTTATTAGGTGTTGTGGGGTCAGCTATGGCTTCTGTTACCTCTTACTGACCCTATGGAAACGGGACGAATCAGTACCGGCTCTCGGGCCACCCTCATAATCAGTGCTGTGCTGGAAGCCACCATGCCAGCCACACACCACTCTATCTGACTGAGGTTCTCCTTTCTTCTTCTTTATTTCTGACTATTAGCAAGCTCCGATAGATCAGTGGGAAGGAGTTATACTAGCAACCCAAAGGCAAGCAGCTCAAATACACAGGCAAACTAGAAGCACTAAGGGATAATCTCCTCCTGAGAAATGATAACCTCTGAAAACCTTGTGGAGGGTCAGCTCTGAGCCAGTTCCAATTCAACAGTTCAACAGCGATGAGCAACAACATCCACTTGACCAAATACAGTGTCCTTTTCCAAGAACTGGTCTCTCCTAAAACATGCTTAATGTATGTGAGACTGAGTCTCACCATTCTCACATCCAAGGCTCATTCTGGCCACTCCTAATACAAATTTCTTTATTCTTTTGCAGTCTGTGATGTAGACAATATTCTTTGACCAAATCACAGCTCAATCATACCAATTCTTTTCAGTCCTCCTTATCCATTCCTAGCTTACACATGCACATTAACTGATGGAAAGTAGCCCCATTTAGGTGAGACAGATTAGAAACAGCTACAAAGAGAATCAGGGCCCTGGACTACATATCAGAAAAAATGACCACAAGGTAATACAATGAAATGCAGGACAGCAGAGGAGCACAGGAAATAGACAAAGAATGTCTAGCCTTCATCATAAAGTCAAACAAGAAACTTAAAGAACTGGGATAAGAAAATAATTGAAGTCTTGAAATAAAAGGTATGAAGTCATAGGTAAAAAAGCAAAACACAAAACTGGAAAGCTACACAAAGCAGAAGAAACCACCCTTAGAGCCACCATAAAGAAAGTATAACATGTTAAATATAAAACCTGTTCTATGGGGAAAGCAGATTACCAGAAATGATGAACCATTAAATTGTCAACATATTTCTGAACAGGAACCAAAAATCTTGTGTAATAAAGTCTTCAACGTGCTGAGGGAAACTAGTGACCTACAATGCTTTACTTCGTTAAATACAGGGGACAAACAAATAAGCAAAAATTGAGAAGACCTTCTAAAAATGTGCTTCAGAAAGACAGAAAATGAATATACAAGTAAAGCATGAGCTACAAGAACAAGTATTAACCAGACTTCAGTGAGATGTGGATAAACATAAGCCAACTAACTGATAATTTGTGAACATAAAGTGTAATTGTATATTTGTCTTTTTTAAATATTGGGGAGACTGGATTATAAACTTGGATGAGGAATACGAGATTAGTGTTGAAGTCTGGATGTCTTTGTATCATTCAAAAGAGTTGAGTTATGAACTACCTTTAATGTTTCTAATTTTAAGTAGATATTACAGAAGGCTACATACATTCCATGTTCCAATTGTTAAACAATGTTTGTTACTGATTTTCCTCATTTCCAGTGACTTCAAATCTGGGCTCTACCATTACGCTGCTATAACTGTCCTCTTTGTTCAGTGTTCATAGGGTTTGCAAAGGCCTCTTATTTAGGAAATAGATGGCCCATCCTGCTTCCTAGTCTATTGTAATCAGGGAGCTCCACCAACACCTGCCCACGATTGGAAACCTTTATGGCATTTGATAAACCAATGGCACAGATTTCAGTATCACAACAACCTCTAATTATCTTAGTACAGCAAACTGACAGACAAGTGCTGCACCACTTAGAACAACATTCTCTCCAAACACAATTAATACCAGTCCCATGAGCCAAATCAACTTTTAAATACAAAGGTTCACCCACCAGATCCTGTTTGCCCATACAAGAAGCTTTCCACTCACAGCTGAATGTCAATGAAATAAAAAACAGTTAATCAGCTTACACTGGATTGCTAACACAATCAGAAATGCCCAAATAGATTACACCCTGCTTTCAAGTAAATGAAAAACACTTACTAGTGAAGCAGGAGTGGCCTCCACTTCCCAAACAACATGCTTCTGGAAACTCTGTGAACTTTGATAAATGATGATAGTTATAGAAAGGCTTCAGATCTTTTGTTCAAGAGTTTCTATGAGTCGTGCTCAACTTGACAACAATCAACAACAACAATGACCCTCCAGGATCCAACTGCACCAAGCTGGAGGTTCACCACATACTGTAGACATGTTGTTGTTGTTATGTGCTGTCGAGTCACTTGCGACTCATAGCGACCCTATGTACAACAGCCCTAATTGTTAGGAGGTGCTATTCCTTTGAGAAGGACATGATGCTAAAAGGGTGGAGGGTCAGTAAAGAAGAAGACTGTCAACCAGGTGGATTCATGTGGTGATTACTACTATGGCCTTTTGTGTGTTGGGAAGTGTGAGGATGGTACAGGACAGACCAAGATTCAGATCTTTTGTTCTTAGGGTCACTGTGAGTCATGCTTGACTTGACAGCACCTAACAACAACATTACAGAAGGCCGCTGTGTGCTGTCAAGTTGGTACCAACCACAGGGGACCCTCCAGAGGTTTTTCAGAGGCAGTTAGTTAATCATACAGGAGGAGATTGCCCATTTTATCCTGAGGGGCTGTTGGTGAACTTGAATCTTGCACCTTTGTATTGGCAGCACAATTCTTTACCATCCCTCGAGAGCTCTGGTGGCCTAGTGGCAAGATTCTGAGCTATAATCCCAAAGGCACATGGTTTGAGGACACCAGCTGCTCCACAGGAGAAGGATGGACAACCTCCTCCTGTTCAATTCACTGCCTCTGAAAACCCACCAGAGGGCCAGCTAGGAGTTGGTTTCAACTGTACAGTACACAAAAACAACAGCAATATTATAGAAGAGGAAGAAAAGAAAAAGATGAATGTCAGAAGGGACTAAATATTGCACTAGAGTGCTGAGAAGCCAAAGCAAAGGAAAAAAAATCAAGAAGTTAACAAACTTTAAGCAGATAATAAACTGAGGTCAACTTGTCTGTGCCAAATAAAATAGAAACAAGTGGCCTGGGAACAAAGCTAAAGTAGATTAGAGCACTTGTTTAGATTACTGGAATCAGCCCACCAGAAGTGAGAATTTGTTTAAAACAAACAAACAGAAACTGGCAAGACAGCAGGCACAAGATTAACAAGTCAGGGCCGTCATCTTCTTCCCTGCATCTCTTGATTCTTAATATAGTGTTTGCCTGGAGTTGAGAGTAAAAAACTTTGTTCACTCAGATTTCATACTATCATCACAAGTCCGCCTTTCCCATTGAGAGTAGAGGAGTTAGTTTCAGACCTAAGCTCTTCCATTATCTGGTAATAAGTTGCTAGACATCCCCAAACAGCCCGAGGAATCAACAATATTACTTTCCTTCCCAGTACTACTATCACAGAACATGTCATGCAGGGTCTATCTTCAAGGTATTTGAATTACCCTAGAATTTGTAGACACATAAAACTTGAAACTCTGAGAAGTTCTTCTTAAACCGTGTGATGAAAGAACAGGTTTTTTGTTTTCTAATTATCAAATTCTTTGTGTACCAGTATGTGTTCTTACTGTCCATGTTCAGTACTTATTTTACCACACAACTTTGAAAGGATCCTGGCTTGAGTATCCAAGCAATGTGACTTATGAGTTTAAAAGAAAACAAAGTAAAAAAAGAAGTTAAGGAGCTGAACAGAATATGTCAAAGGGCAGCATGGGAAGACAAAGCAAAGTACTACAATGGAATGTGCAAAGAGCTATAGTCAAATCAAAAAGGCTGAACTGGCTTGACATTTCTTAAGCTGAAGGAGCTGAAGAACAAATTCAAGTCTCAAGGTGTAATACTTAAGGATGCTGTGGGCAGAATAGTCAGTGATCCAGGAAGCATTAAAAGAAGATGAAAGAAGTGTACAGAGTCACTGTACCAAAACTGGCTGACAAAGAATTTTAAGAAATAGCATATGATCAAGAGGTCATGGTGAAGAAGGAGGTAGTACAAGCTTCTCTGAAGGAATTGGCAAAAAACAAGGCCCCAGGAATTTATGAAATGCCAGTTAACGTATTTCAGCAAACAGATGCAGCCTTGGACGTGCGCAGCAGGTTGTGGCAAGAAATCTGGAGAACAACCACCTGGCCAACTGACTTGAAGAGAACCATATTCATTCCCATTCCAAAACACGGTGATCTGATAGTGTGGAAATTATCAAATGAATCATTAATACCACATACAAGCGAGATCTTATTAAAGAATATCTGAAAACTCCTGGGAGAGCACATCTACAGGCAACTGCCAGCAGTGCAAACCAGATTTAGAAGAGACCATGGGACTAGAGACATCATAGTTAATGTTAGATGGATCTTGGCTGAAAGGAAGAGAGTACCAGAGGAATGTGCATCTGCATTTCATTGGCTATGCTAAAGCATTTGACTGTGTGGATCACAACAAATTGTGGCAGACTTTGAGAAGAATGGGAATCCCGGAATTCTTAATTGTGCTCAAGCAAAACCCATATTTGGACCAGGAAGCAGTCATCAGAATAGAGTATGGAAACATTGTACGGTTCAAGATCAATAAAGGAGTGTGTCAGGGATACATCCTATTTCCATACCTTTTTAATCTATATGTATAGGAGATCATTTGGGAGCTAAGCTTCATGAGGAGGAATATGGCATCATGATTGGAGGACAAATCATTGACAAATTGTGTTCCACAAATGATGCAACCTTGCTTGATGAAACTGAGGAAAGTCTGAAGAATTTGCTGGAGAAAGTCAAGGACTGCAGCCTTCATTGAATCTCAACATCAAGAAAACCAAGATTCTCACCACTGGGCTAAAAGACAGCACCCTGATAGATGGACAAGAAATTGAGATTGTTGACAGTTCCAGCTTGCTTGGCTCCACAATCAACACTCTTGGCACCTGCAGTCAGAAAGTCAAAAGACAAATTGCCTTGGGAAAATCTGCTGTCAGGAAACTCTCCAGAATGTTTAAGAGCCATGACGTCAGTCTAGAAATGAGAGTACACATGGTCCAGGCCATGGTCTTTGCAATCACTTGCTATGTATCAGAGGGTTGGACAATGGATAAGAATGACAGAAGAAGAATCAATGCTTTTGAGTTGTGAACTTCCAAAGGAATAAACAGATTCGTCCTGGAGATGGTGAAACCAAGTTGCTTCTTGGAGATAAGTATTTTGAAGCTCTGTCTCACATACTTTGGGCATATGGTCAATAGGGACCAGTCCTTGGAGAAGGACATCATGCCTGCAAAGGTGGAGGGACAGCACAGGAGAGGAAGACCCCAGATGGGATGGATTGACATAGTTACTGGACCAATGGAGGTAGATGTGTCTGAGTCAGTGAAACTGGCTCAGCATAGAGCAGGGTTTAGAGCTATTTTCTATAGGGTCGCTCTGAGTCTCAGATGACTGGACAGTACATCACAACAATAACATGTTAAATATTGGTTGTAATTATATGTGGGGAATGATGGAATGAGAGTACAAACAGGCTACTATGAATGAAAATGAGAAGATATAAGCTAAGAGGCAGAAAAATTTGGTAAAAAGACACAAAATCTGATCATAGCAACGAATCTATAAACATCAGTCATTACGGCAAAATAATCAGAAAATATTGAATATGTCAAACATGGATACAAGTCAAAATGCAGGATTAAAGAAACAACTTCTTTAATTATCTGTTTTAAATAAGATACTCTGGAGACTAAGGAACATCTGATACAGGCCATGGTCTTTGCAATCACTTGTTATGCATCAGAGAGTTGGACCATGACTAGGGAGGATAGAAGGAGAATTGATGCC
>NW_006399814.1:3941987-3944217 GCF_000299155.1 Elephantulus edwardii | reverse complement strand
TCGGGATGGGTGTGTCAGAGACAGTGTGACTGACACAGGATAGAGCAGGGTTTAGGGCTGTTTTACATAGGGTCGCTATGAGTCACAAGTGACTCGATGGCACATAACAACAATAACAACACTAAAATACGGGAAAAATACCTATATAATACTGACAGCAAATTGGGATAGCTTAATGGTGATGAAAAGGGGAGAATAATGAAAATGTTACTAAGGAGAAAGGGTCACGATAACGTCATTTTATTAGTGAAAGAAGTACAATAGGTCTAAATTTGTAGTCATGAAATTAAATGGCTAAACATTCATTTAAATGGATAGAACGGCAGAAAGCAGTAAAGAAAAGCACTACCGCTGGTGGGGACTTCAGCATGTGACAAATAACAGACATGTAGAAAGCCTTCTAAAGGCCGCACCTTTAGACCCTCTGACTGTTTGAACCCAGGGCTCCACGGGAGAAAAAGAAGTAATCTCCTCCCATGCAGTGAGAGCCGCCAAAGTCCACTGGAGGGTCAGCTCCAGCCACAATGACCCGGCACCAGGGAGCTGTGGTGAGGGGTCAGTACTATGGTGCCTGGTCCGTTCCTGGAGTAAAACCATGCTTGGTCAGGTGGAGACATCATGCTCAGTAAATCGGAAGGTCAGAGAAGAGGAACAGCCACGGTGAGGGAGAGGGTCAGAGTGAAGTCAGTAACGAGGTCCAGGGCAGCAAGAGGACACACCGTTCAGTGGTACGTCAGGTCACTGTGAGCAGAGACCAGGGTGATGACACCTTCAAAAAGTCAAATGTGCAGCACCAATGTAGCAAAAATTAGTCATTTGTAAGGCTCTAACGTAGCCATTACAGATTTCATTAAAAAGTGCTATTCTGAGTATAATTTAAAGATGAGTGGGGCTGGGAAAAGAGAAAAATTCATAGCAAAGCTGCCTGTTCTCACATTGAACATATGACTCCATGGGGTCCCTGACGCTGTCTGGAATTCAGATTTAGTTCCCTAAACCAATTACTCTTCTGGTCTTTAAGAACCTACTTAATACCATAGCCTCACTTTTCAGATCTCCAGGACCGTGATGAAGCTGAACACAAGCTAAAGGTCAGCCTTCTAAGGGAAGGCTTTGATGGCTGAAGAGAGGCGCGCTCGCAAACTTTCTATGAAAAGGCATTTCCAAACTTCCAAGCCAATCCATCAAAGAG
The DNA here is from genome assembly GCF_000299155.1 of Elephantulus edwardii. NCBI lineage: Eukaryota > Metazoa > Chordata > Mammalia > Macroscelidea > Macroscelididae > Elephantulus > Elephantulus edwardii. The sequence continues at coordinate 3,943,025 of NW_006399814.1, read as the reverse complement.
CAGAGAGAGGGGAAGAATTCTCCAAGCCTCTCCTCACGCCTATTCCAGTGTGAACACTCCAAGTGGACGAGGCTGGTGTGAACAGATAACCTTATAGGACAATAGCACTCATGAATGGAAATCAAGACGGAAACCCTAGACGATTTTGTTACATTATTTCTGTCTCTTTCCCTCTCTCCCACCACCAAGAGCACGTACTGTTTACTCTAAGAGTTGTTTCATTCTAAACAGAAGATTCTTCAGCATGAAGGACGTGCTTGTTACTCAGAGAACTCATTTGATGGGATGGGAAAACCAGAAATGGTCTGTTCGAAATGTGGGTGTCAAGGCATGAGGCAGGAAGAAGTTGGCTTGTACATTTTCACTAATGTAGTCACTAGTAAAACAATTGAAAGGGCAAAATTAATTCTTCAAGTGCAAAGGTTAATGGCTAGAAATCAGCTGGAGGTGGTTCGAGGTAAGGTTCATTGTTCAATGTGACTTCCCAGCCATTCAGTGTGACTGCCACATGGATGGGTGGGGACATGCAAATGAGGTATGTTGGTCTATTAACAAGGGGATTGACTAGTCTTGCCATTAAAGTAAGTGGATTCAGCAGCAGAAACTGAGAATCTCAGCACCAGCAAAGAAGAAGCAGAGAATCTAGAGTGTGAGTCCTCTGGGGCCAGAGATTTCTGCACCACTCGGCCTGGGTCCTAGAGGAGCGGCAGCCGTTGCAGTCACTGCTGGGAACCAGAGACCTGACAGGAGACAGAGCTGACCTTGGACACGGCCCCACAGCACCAGAGCTCGGAGCCTTCACCCACGTTTGTTGGAGGACTTGGGAGGCAGGCGGGAGACGCCAGCACTGGCAGGACTAAGAGCTTTGGAACACTGGTCTGAGTCTGCAAGTCTGAGGTAGTGGGGAGCACACTTTTGAAGCTGTCCTGGCTGAGTGATTATATCCTGCTTGTTGTTGATGTTAAGTGCCGTTGTGTTACCTACAACTCAGCAACTGTCTGAACAATGGCTCGGAACTATGTTGAGTCAATCTCATCA